>NC_056747.1:1173023827-1173058827 GCF_019279795.1 Protopterus annectens | reverse complement strand
ATCTCCACAAGACGGTGCTGGGAACACCCAGTCTTCTACTTAATCAGGAATTTGATTAAGTTCTAGAGAAGGTACTCTATCATAGAGAGGCAGTGTCTTGTTATTATGTTGACAATTTTTCCTACAGCATTATTTCTTAGGAAACAGCTTCATCCCTGGTAACTGACCATAGACCCCAACGATGGTTATACAATTGAAGGACCAGCAACATCAAGTTATACAGGTCAGCTCCTGGTAACTGACCATACATGTCATTAATGCTTATACAAGCTAAGGGTTAGCAACACCAAGTTATGCAGGTGGGCTTCTGGTAACTGACTGTATATCCCATCAGTGGTTATACAAGCCAATGGACAGCAAGATCAAGTTACGCAGGTGGGCTCCTGATTACTGATTATAATCCCCAGCAATGGTTATACAAGTAAAGAGGGATAACACCAAGCTATGCAGGTGGGCTACAAGCAAAGGGATGTCGACACTAAATTAGGCAGATAGGCTTTATCCCTGCAGACGTTTTCATTTTGCTGTTAAACACGTGCCAGGAAACAAATTCACAAATGTGGATGGGTCAGCTCTCATTCCATTTAGGATAGACCCATGGGTGCTATGTTGAGAAGGGGTTTGTTTTGGCATAAAAACTCTATTTTATTATGTAAAAGTACTCATGTACTCATGTTTGTCTCTCCTCATTCTCCACCAGAGGTTAGTCTCATCCTGTAATCCATTTCTCTTTTTCACCCCACCATCTTGTAAAAAGAAGGTATGTACTTACCATAACGTTCCATCTGAGTAGTTCTTCTTCATTTGTGTTCAACCTGTGGGTAATGGATCCATATCGGATCCGAGCCAGCAAGTTCACTAGCATCTGCTCTGAGCTCCAAGCTCCTCCCCTTACCCATAATACACCTCCAATACCTTCCAACCCCCAGATCGAGTTTGCTGCCATTTATACTGAGAGCCTGACCTGAAAAATCACCTTACTCAACTAAAACTTCAGCCAAACAGGCTGTCCATATGGTAAGGCCCAGGGGGAAGGAGGGGAGGATGGTTGAAGACAATTGAGTAGAACTACTCAGATGGAATGTTATGGTGAGTACATAACTTCTTTATCTGAAGTAGTTTACTTTATTTGATCTTCAACCTGTGAGACAGAGTCCCCAGCTACTAAACTCCTGGGTAGCCCTCATGGAAGGATATTCCAGAGCACCGCGGAACCAAAGGATGCTCTCCTTTGAGAAACCAAATCCAATTTATAGTGAGAAATAACGGTATGAGATGAGGACCAAGTAGCTGCAGAACAAATATCATCCAAAGAGACTGTCGACCAAAAGGCCACAGAAGTAGCCATTGACCTAGTTGAATGAGCTTCCACCTGACACTGAGGAGACAAACCTTTATCCTTATAGACCTGAAGGATGCACAAGGAAATCCACATAGTGATAGTGACCTTAGAGATAGGTTTACCCAAAAAGGGTTTAGAGAAGTACACAAAGAATTGATCAGATTTGCAGAAGGTTCTAGTCTTATGTAAATAAAATCATAACTGTCTATGAACATCCAACAAGTGGAGTCTGTATTCCATTTTGTTAGCAAACCTTGGAAAGAAAACAGGTAAATTAATGGTCTGATTGATGTTAACTTGTGATGCCACCTTGGGATGAAAGGACGGATTGGTAAGAAGGGAAACCCTGTCCTTATGGAAAATCATATAAGGAACTTTAATAGACAATGCTTGCAGTTCCAAAACCCTTTTAGCAGAGGTGATAGCCACTAGAAACGCTGTTTTTCAAGACAAAACCTTAAGCTCCGTGGTTGCTGCAGGTTCAAATGGCAGAGCGACCAAAGCTTGAAGAACCATAGCAAGGCCCCACGGGGGAACAGGATCCTTGACCAGGGTGGGCATAATAGGAAAGTACTTTTAATAAAAGATTTACACAGTCTGGAAGAGGCTAGAGAAGCAGAATTCTCATCCATGTGAAAATGAGAGATGGCAGCTAACTGAACCTTGACAGTAGAAGAGCTTTGCTCCTTCTCGAAAAATATTTGCTAAAAAATTGAGAATAGCAGGAACAGGAGTAGTAAAAGGGTCTAAACTCCTTTGAGAATCCCAAAAGGAAAAACATTTCCATTTGCTACTGTAAATCCTCCTGGTGGAAGACTTATGAGCTGCCACCAGAATAGACCTGACTGAAGAGGATAATCCAGGAGTCCTAGCAATTAGGGGAACTGGAGCAGCCAAGCCGTGAGCTTCAAACTGTCCAGGCTCGGATGAGGGACCCCCAAGGGGCATGAAATAAGATCCTGACTGGGATCCAAGATCCAAGGTGGAGCCAGACGATGAGACCAAAAGAAGGGAAACCATACCTGGCAAGGCCAAAATGGGGCAATGATGATCACTTTGCTCCCCAGTCGACAAGCTTTCTGTAGAAACCTCAGAATAAGAGGTACTGGAGGGTAGGCATACAGAAGTCCGGGAGGCCAAGCATGGACTAGAGCATCTCTAGGGGGCTCCCCCAGCTGGGGGTTCATAGCAAAGAACTCGCTGCACTTTACATTGGAAGGAGATGCAAAGAGATCGCAACAAGGCTGACCCCACTCCTAAAAGATCTGCTCCGCTACTGAAGGATTCAGAGACCACTCGTAAGGCATCAGTATAATTCGACTTAACCTTTCCACCAGGATGTTGGACCATCCCAGAATGTGCATTGCTATCAGAAAGCAACCAGTGGAGAACATCCATTCTCAGTCTTATGGCCTCGCGATAAAGGGGGTAAGATCTGGTCCCTCCCTGTTTGTTGACATACCAGACCACCGACATGTTGTCTGATTGAAATACAATGGTTCCCAGAGGAAGAAAGGCATGAAGGGCCTGCAACGCCAAAAGGACCACCCTCATCTCCAGAATGTTTATATGCAGACTGGTCTTGACAGGGGCACACAGGCCTTGGACTGTCCTGCTAAAACAATGCCACCCCCACCCAAGTTGGGAGGCATCCATGGTCACTGTGGCTTGAACAGGGGCTGGAACAAAAGGTCATCCCTCCAGGATTTCCAGAGAGTACATCCACCAAAGAAGGCATGACCTGCTGACTCGACTGAAGTGTATTGGATATGATGGTAGATCTGTATATCCCATCAGTGGTTATACAAGCCAATGGACAGCAAGATCAAGTTACGCAGGTGGGCTCCTGATTACTGATTATAATCCCCAGCAATGGTTATACAAGTAAAGAGGGATAACACCAAGCTATGCAGGTGGGCTACAAGCAAAGGGATGTCGACACTAAATTAGGCAGATAGGCTTTATCCCTGCAGACGTTTTCATTTTGCTGTTAAACACGTGCCAGGAAACAAATTCACAAATGTGGATGGGTCAGCTCTCATTCCATTTAGGATAGACCCATGGGTGCTATGTTGAGAAGGGGTTTGTTTTGGCATAAAAACTCTATTTTATTATGTAAAAGTACTCATGTACTCATGTTTGTCTCTCCTCATTCTCCACCAGAGGTTAGTCTCATCCTGTAATCCATTTCTCTTTTTCACCCCACCATCTTGTAAAAAGAAGGTATGTACTTACCATAACGTTCCATCTGAGTAGTTCTTCTTCATTTGTGTTCAACCTGTGGGTAATGGATCCATATCGGATCCGAGCCAGCAAGTTCACTAGCATCTGCTCTGAGCTCCAAGCTCCTCCCCTTACCCATAATACACCTCCAATACCTTCCAACCCCCAGATCGAGTTTGCTGCCATTTATACTGAGAGCCTGACCTGAAAAATCACCTTACTCAACTAAAACTTCAGCCAAACAGGCTGTCCATATGGTAAGGCCCAGGGGGAAGGAGGGGAGGATGGTTGAAGACAAATTGAGTAGAACTACTCAGATGGAATGTTATGGTGAGTACATAACTTCTTTATCTGAAGTAGTTTACTTTATTTGATCTTCAACCTGTGAGACAGAGTCCCCAGCTACTAAACTCCTGGGTAGCCCTCATGGAAGGATATTCCAGAGCACCGCGGAACCAAAGGATGCTCTCCTTTGAGAAACCAAATCCAATTTATAGTGAGAAATAACGGTATGAGATGAGGACCAAGTAGCTGCAGAACAAATATCATCCAAAGAGACTGTCGACCAAAAGGCCACAGAAGTAGCCATTGACCTAGTTGAATGAGCTTCCACCTGACACTGAGGAGACAAACCTTTATCCTTATAGACCTGAAGGATGCACAAGGAAATCCACATAGTGATAGTGACCTTAGAGATAGGTTTACCCAAAAAGGGTTTAGAGAAGTACACAAAGAATTGATCAGATTTGCAGAAGATTCTAGTCTTATGTAAATAAAATCATAACTGTCTATGAACATCCAACAAGTGGAGTCTGTATTCCATTTTGTTAGCAAACCTTGGAAAGAAAACAGGTAAATTAATGGTCTGATTGATGTTAACTTGTGATGCCACCTTGGGATGAAAGGACGGATTGGTAAGAAGGGAAACCCTGTTCTTATGGAAAATCATATAAGGAACTTTAATAGACAATGCTTGCAGTTCCAAAACCCTTTTAGCAGAGGTGATAGCCACTAGAAACGCTGTTTTTCAAGACAAAACCTTAAGCTCCGTGGTTGCTGCAGGTTCAAATGGCAGAGCGACCAAAGCTTGAAGAACCATAGCAAGGTCCCACGAGGGAACAGGATCCTTGACCAGGGTGGGCATAATAGGAAAGTACTTTTAATAAAAGATTTACACAGTCTGGAAGAGGCTAGAGAAGCAGAATTCTCATCCATGTGAAAATGAGAGATGGCAGCTAACTGAACCTTGACAGTAGAAGAGCTTTGCTCCTTCTCGAAAAATATTTGCTAAAAAATTGAGAATAGCAGGAACAGGAGTAGTAAAAGGGTCTAAACTCCTTTGAGAATCCCAAAAGGAAAAACATTTCCATTTGCTACTGTAAATCCTCCTGGTGGAAGACTTATGAGCTGCCACCAGAATAGACCTGACTGAAGAGGATAATCCAGGAGTCCTAGCAATTAGGGGAACTGGAGCAGCCAAGCCGTGAGCTTCAAACTGTCCAGGCTCGATGAGGGACCCCCAAGGGGCATGAAATAAGATCCTGACTGGGATCCAAGATCCAAGGTGGAGCCAGACGATGAGACCAAAAGAAGGGAAACCATACCTGGCAAGGCCAAAATGGGGCAATGATGATCACTTTGCTCCCCAGTCGACAAGCTTTCTGTAGAAACCTCAGAATAAGAGGTACTGGAGGGTAGGCATACAGAAGTCCGGGAGGCCAAGCATGGACTAGAGCATCTCTAGGGGGCTCCCCCAGCTGGGGGTTCATAGCAAAGAACTCGCTGCACTTTGCATTGGAAGGAGATGCAAAGAGATCGCAACAAGGCTGACCCCACTCCTAAAAGATCTGCTCCGCTACTGAAGGATTCAGAGACCACTCGTAAGGCATCAGTATAATTCATCTTAACCTTTCCACCAGGATGTTGGACCATCCCAGAATGTGCATTGCTATCAGAAAGCAACCAGTGGAGAACATCCATTCTCAGTCTTATGGCCTCGCGATAAAGGGGGTAAGATCTGGTCCCTCCCTGTTTGTTGACATACCAGACCACCGACATGTTGTCTGATTGAAATACAATTGTTCCCAGAGGAAGAAAGGCATGAAGGGCCTGCAACGCCAAAAGGACCACCCTCATCTCCAGAATGTTTATATGCAGACTGGTCTTGACAGGGGCACACAGGCCTTGGACTGTCCTGCTAAAACAATGCCACCCCCACCCAAGTTGGGAGGCATCCATGGTCACTGTGGCTTGAACAGGGGCTGGAACAAAAGGTCATCCCTCCAGGATTTCCAGAGAGTACATCCACCAAAGAAGGCATGACCTGCTGACTCGACTGAAGTGTATTGGATATGATGGTAGATCTGGATGCATTGATTGTAATTGCCAAGTGAAGTGCAAGCTTTAGGAAATAATCCCTGGTTTGAGAAAGTAGCTGCCTGATGGGAGCAGTGAGGAGCCAATCGTCCAAGTATATCCTGTCCCCCTCTGTCGGAAGAAGAGCCCTGAGTGTCCCGGGAATACCGAGACTTCCAGAACCACATCATCTTTACCCTCGCTGATTCCAGGAAAAGGATCTTTGAGAGTTCAAGAAGCAGATTCCAACAGCAGACAGTGTCTTCCTGTCTTTCTCACTCTGGACCAAGGTCTCTTTGATGGTCTTACCAAAAAGGGTAGAGCCGTCGTAAGGGGCGTTGGTGAAAGACATGTTAAAAGGTTCTGAGAACTGACATAATCTAAGCCAGGTGTTGTGCTTCATGGACAAACCGGATCCAGCTGCCCTAGCCGCTCCTTCAGTAGCATGTGAAAGGAGTCGCATGCATGTGTTGGAAACTGCCTTTAAAGTGGCCATCCTCACGGAGAATGTGTCTCTGTTCTCCTGCAACATGGACTTAGGGGGAGACTCAGCCATTTCCTTGACCAGGTCTCGCTGTAGTCTAGTAACGTGGGCCAGGTAGTTCAGTGCCCTGATGGAAAAAGTCACTGATGCATAAACCCGCTTCCATAAGCGGTCCATCATCCTAGACTCTCTGTCGGGGGATGAACTGAGGAACTCTCCTGGGCAAGTTCTTTTTTAGTGACTGCTGCTACCATAGGGTCTAAAGGGGGAGCCTTTGTTCAATGGTGGTCTATCTTTGGGTTTACTCAAGATTTTGTCTGGATGTTTTGGGATTGGTTCCACGGTGTCTGGCTCCTTCCAGGTCCATGAGGTGACCAGGTCCAGAAGGGGGTCTGTGAGAGGGGACACCCTGGAAGTAAATGGGCCCATGCCAAAAGGCTCCAGGAACACAGATTCATCAGAGGAAGGTTTGGGGAGGACTAACCTCCCCGCTGGCGTAGGATTTCCATGATGTCCCCAAAGGAGACTTCTTCAGGAGGTGATCTGGGGGAACCTTCCCCATCATCCAAATCCATGTCCTCAGTGAGAGACTCAGGGGAGTCCAAGTGCCTCCTCTTACACACATGCTTGTGAGGCACATCTTCGGTGGGGCTCTCCGGGGTAACTAGCAAGCCACATGTCCACAGGGGGAACTGCCTCGAGCATGGGCTGTCCATCTAGTGAAATGATGGGATTCATAGACAAAGTCGAGGGAGTCGGGGTGGAGTCTAAGGAAAAAGACAAGGGTCTCGATCCAGTAGAGAGAACCCTTTCTACCATGTTGAACACTGAGGGAGAATGAGCCTCCTGGGCCACCATTAAGGAAACCGCTCTCCCCAAATCTGATGTGAGAATCTGTGCCGGGCCCAAAGTGGACGTTGCTCTGAGGGGGAGAACTTGGCCCGACAACGTTGGAGCTGATGGAAAAAGTTCTGCTTCCTTGGATCACACAATCACGCTCCGGCTCCAAGAGTCACTTGGATCTGAACTGGTCAGATTCAACATGCTCCAGGCAGCTTCCAGCATTGATGAGACAGGTATCATCGGTGCCAACCCCCTGACTAAGGCCATCCTCGGATGCAAGTACTCCAAACCTGGTGGACGGTTTCGGAGAAGGAGAAATTGGAGTGAAGAAAGGAAGTGAGCTCCCCCCTCCAGAGGGAGAGGGGGCTGGTAAGACTCCCATCTGGATATGAGTACGAATGACCCTCCTCATCATTTTATCCATGTTGACTTCAGATAAGCATCGGGTGGACCTCGACAAGGCCATGGACTCTGACCTAGTGGGTCGAGGAAGCAAGGCCCTAGATGGTGGTCATGGCTCCTCTGGCTCTGGGTAAAATCTCGGAGATTGGAGCTGAGGGGAGTCATGGATCCTAGACTGACTCTTGGCAGGAGTAGAAGCAGAAAGGTCTGGGGACCTCTTATGTTCTTTTGGCCTGTGCTCTCTCTCCTTTTCTCTGCCTCTTCTGCACTCCACTTCAACAGGCTTAGAAATGGGAGGTAGAGTCCCAGCCTGGGAGGGAGGAGAAGCAAGGACAAGAGAGAAGAGTAGGTGGCCACAGCAGCCACTGTGACTGAAGTAGTGGAAGAGGCAGGCACCTCAGTAGTGGATAGAAGGCCTTTAAAGGCCAATTTAGCCCCTCTATACTTTATAACGTGTGGGTTAAAATCCACGCAAATGGTACAGTCTGTACTTAAATGTGCTACACCCAAGCACATAACGCAAAGAGTGTGGCCATTGGCTGGTGACAATATGTGGCCACTCTCAGTGCACCTCTTAAAGACTGGCTTGGGGTCAGCCATGTCTCTTACAGCAAAAGAAACAGCACACACAACAAGAGAAGGAAAAAGAGAAAAAGCAAACTATTTCCTACTTAGACCCACTCACTACACAATAAAAGGCACACAGAACACTGAAGGGGGGACAGCACACTCTAACACAGTAAAACTACAGCATAAACCCTAAAACATGATGCACCAGTGAGGGGAGGAAGAGAGGGAACCTACACTAACAGCTAACACTCAACTATGGAAAACTGCTTACTTATCAAATAACTCAACTCACAAACTCGGAGCTCAGGATCATGATGCTTCTGGCAAGCCACGGCAAATGAGATCTGGGAGTTGGAAGGTAGTGGAGGTGTATTATGGGTAAGGGGAGGAGCTTGGAGCAGATGCTTGTGAACTTGCTGGCTTGTATCCGATACGGATCCGGTACTTGCAGGTTGAAGATCAAATGAAGTAAACTACTTCAGATCCATAGTTTTCTCTCTCACCCCAGTTTCTTGCAGCCACCCTGTCCCTTCACTTCTTCCAGCTCTAATCATTTTCATTTTTCTGACCTACTATCCTTCTCCCCTACCTTACTGCCATCTCATGTTCCATTACTGAAAATCTTACTCACTTGTTTTGCTACCAAAGTACCTATCCTTTAAATACTCCTTTGTAATTTATAAATCTCTCTTTCTCTAGTAAAATTATACACATACTTTCTCTTCCCTTCCACAAACATATTCCTTACTTTACTAACCAGTTTTCACTCACTATCTCTTCTCTGGCACTCTTTGCCAAATTCATTAATAATCCCTTTCTCAGCTAACCACCATCTATCTTTACCTCTTTTGAATTCATGTATTTTTCCTACTTATTCTTAGATTTGTTTTAACCTCTCCCTCTCCTCACCCTTTATAATTTAAACAAATTAAGCTAAGTTCTGTCACTAGCCAATCTTACTAGTTTTTAGGTTACTCTGTGTTAAAGTTATTATACTTGTATAAATGACAATGTTTACAACTCTTATTTTATATAGTACTTGTATAAATGATAATCTTTATCAAATGCTTACATTTGCTACATCCTGCTGTTTTTCTTTCATGTAATATGTTGGAGCTTTTCCAACCGGACCACCACTGAAAACAGGTTATTGCCTAGTTGGACTTTCACGGTAAACAAATATCAAAAAGTAAAAATAATACATTTATTTATTATGGTAGTAAAATCTTGTAGCAGTCAACCATATTTTGTGCGTACCATGTAATATGTTAATACATGCTTGTAACATCTAGGTAAATGTAAATCACCTTCTGAGGTGCTGATAAAAGGAAAGCCTATAGCTTAAACAGGCCGAGGTGTTTACCTCTCTTGAAGAGAGATTTAAAAGACCAAGACTGAACTCCTGGAGATACCATAACCAGAAGAAACTGTGGATTTACCAGAGAGTACTAGAAGCCGTGGATTTATCTGTGGCATACCAACTTATCTGTGAGATTTCAGGAGTTTTCCTGTGGATTTTCCTGGACACTTAAGTATAGCTATACTTCAAGGTTATAGGCAAATTATCTTCACAGGTTCATAATGAGTACTTGGTTAGCAGGCCTAGTTGGTCATTTTAAGCCCAACCAATTTTATTCAAAAATGAGAATCAAATTTTGTACCTTGCCTGTGTAAGGAAAACACCTTAACCATTATCCTCAACTGTACTGTCACACAAAGTTAGGTGCTTTCATTCTCAGTTCAGGAACTTCATCTGTGTATCCAATAATGCCTTCACACCAAATTTAAAAAAACATCGACCAATCAACAGGCCAGGTGATGAATAATTAATCAGTTGTTAAAACTCATTCCAATGCAAATCTACTGTAGATGTAAATACTTACTTCACAGCACATACTCAAATACCATTGAATAACCTAATAATATTCAAAATACCAAGCATAAATTAAAGATTATTAAACAACAATAATAGTCAAAAAGTTGACTCATTTTCAAAATGCTTATTATGGAAATTACATAATTCAAACCAGGACTGTTGCTCACATTTGATCACAACTGCCAGACCGTGTCATGGTATTCCAACAGATTGTTGCACATTATCAATGATAAAAATACACATTTCTTAAAGTTTGAACACCTTGTTGAATGTCTAAACAATGCATTAGTTTTTTGTTTTTTTTTTGCATTTTTTCATATCATACAGATGCTCCCGGATCCTGTCCTTAAGGTTCCTATTAGTTTTTCCAATATAGAAAGCTTGGCAGGAAATACATGTTGTAATGTATACAACACTTTTTGAATCACAATTCTTCCTGCAGGAACATGGAAACATTCTGTCAATGCCATTGACCGTAACATACTGATTAATAAAGCAACAATGCTTACAATGCCTGCATTTCATTATGTAGTTATGTTTGCCAGTTTTAATAAGAGCTGGCAGATGCATTTTCAAATGAGGATTTCAAATTTTTTTCCACTGCTACATACTACCTGTGAATCATCCACAAGTTTTTCTTTTAAAACATCAGGGATCACCAAGTCACAGTTGTCAAGTATAACTTTAACATATTTAAAAACATCCCCACTATAAGGTGTGAAGACTGGTAGAGCAGGGTGAAGGCTGCCAGCCTAACCAGATAGAATTGTGCAGATAATTCTATAATTTGTAAATGTGAAATGTTGAACTTAAAACAACGTGGCAACATTGACAGCTGCTGTAAAGAAAGCTAAGTCAAGCATTTCTTGTTGGTCCTTTGAAATTAAAATTATTTCATCACTGCCTTTCATGTTTACAAGTCAGCTCCAGTCTAGCTAGATGAAAGCTTCCTGCCTATTGTTTTAAGGCTAAAGTTAATGACCAAAATTTACATGTGGAATGTCCTTTATTGCTGTAAGTGTAAAAGAATGTAAATGCAGTTTGTCAGCCTGGGAACACCAGGAAAGTGTAAAAGCTGATGTAATGTTATAGCAGAACTGCAGAGTCATTAAACACTCAGAACCAGAGATTATTAAGCATTTTTGTCTTGATATCCAACTCACATCACTGCCTTATGCTCTCTTTATGTAAGTAGTATGTTAGAACAGTATTTTCTCCTAGAAGTAGCCAGGAATTATAAAGATTAGACTAAGTGTTTTTCTGTGATGTCAAAACTGTACTACTGATTTATTTTAAGTATTTCTGTGTGATCTCTGAACTCTTTTGACTAGCACTGTGTAGTAGAAATTATTGTCTTGTGGATTTAATTATTTATTAAATATTTTAAAACCTTTTGACTGTGGCTGATTTGTGTAGAGGTAAGTTAAGCTCTAAAGTGGATATGATAAGTGTACACAACCCTGTTAATCCCAGGGTAATGCTGCTCAACACCAGAAGTCTAAATCTCAAGATGCAGGCACTTGATGCACTCCTCAGCATGGAGAACATCGACGTCTGTGCAGTAACTAAAACCTGGTTTCAAGGATCCTGAGAGCACCCCAGCGCTACCAGGCTATACCTCGTATCATGCTTTTTGGCCCCAAAACCCGGGCCGAAGCACAAAGGGAGGGGGAGTGTCCATATTCATAAAGGATACCCACACCTCCAGGTTAGTAGCAACACATGAAGCATCAGAGACCATACAGGTGCAACTAACCATAGGCAAAACTGCTATACAACTGGTAGCATGTTACAGACCACCCTGCCAATCTCAGGAACCCCACTCAGCCTTCCTGAAGACATTGGAGGATATGAATGTATCACAAAATACCATCATACTGGGAGACTTCAACTACCCAAACATAGATTGGGTACATTATTCTAGCCCTAATACCCTAGCCCAAAGGTTCCTGGAATTCATAAATTCAAATGCACTGGAACAACTAGTCACCTCTCCCACTAGCGGAGATAATATACTAGACCTGATCATCACAAACATGGGGACAAAATGCTCCACACCGGAAGTATACCCCTCACTAGTGAGATCTGACCACAAACTAATCACCCTGGATATACATATCCCACCTCCACCCCCAGCACAAAAGACCACAGTGAAAAACTTCTCAAAAGCAGACTTCACTCTTCTTAAGACTGAGATGGTATCCTTTAAGTCCACTGTGCCAGTGGATACCACATCCCACAATGCCGAATCCTTCACAAATGCTTTCTATGGACATCTCCAAGAATACATGGATCATGCAATCCCAAACAAATCCAAGTCCCTCTCCACCAAATGTAAGCATCCTGTCTGGTGGGCCTCAGCCATAAACAAATTGTATAACAAAAGAAGGAAGCTACTGCACGTCAGAGCGAAATCCCATGAAGGGAAGACATCTCTGATCAACATTAGCAGAAAACTATGTTCTCTCATAAAAACATCCAAGGCAAACTTTGAGAGAAAAATCGCTAAGGACACTAAAGATAACCACAAAGCCTTCTTCAGCTATGTTAGAAATCTGGGCGGAAACCCGCAGATATGCTCAGAGTTGGTTCACAACAACAAAAAATACACTGAACCCACAGATATTGCTAACATTCTGGCTGACAGGTTCAATGCAAATTTCTCCCCTCCTTCACCCCCAAAAGAAGAAATACTTATCCCAGCTAAATGTAATCTCCCTGTCATCTCAGATGTCCAAGTGAGAACCACCCTAAACAAAGCAAAAAACACAGCATCAGTGGGACCTGACGGTATCCCGGGGTGCGTGTTACGTGAACTCCAAGAGGAGCTAAACCCACACATAAAAATGCTATTTAACCTAAGCCTTACTTCGGGATATGTACCTGAACACTGGCGTACAGCAACAGTGGTCCCACTCCACAAAGGGGGGTGCCTCTACAGACCCTGGAAACTACCACCCCATAAGCTTAACTAGCCTGGTCTGCAAAGCTATGGAAAGAATCATTATGGAACTCATAAACAGACACTTGACCCCACCCAGTTCGGCTTTGTAAAGGGCAGATCCTGCCTTTTAAACCTGGTTGACTTTTTTGAAACAGTCACTAGAGCCATTGATGAGGACAAAGCAGTCCATACAGCATACCTGGACTTGGCTAAGGCCTTCGACACAATACCCCACTCAGGCATCATAGATAAGCTAAACAGCTTAAAAGTAAACCCTTATGTCACTAGATGGGTTGCAAACTGGCTAAAGGACAGAACCCATAAAGTTAAAATCACTGGAGCAATGCCAGACTCAAAGCCAGTCAGAAGTAGTGTCCCACAGGGATCTGTCCTGGGACCCCTCTTGTTCGGCATTTATTTCTCAGATGTTAAAGCAAACATGGGAGGGCTGTGGCTGACAAAGTTCGCAGATGACTGCAAACTAGGCGCCATAGTCGATACACCAGCAGACACACACATCCTACAAAAAGGCCTCACTGAAACAGACAACTGGTGCCGTAGTCACGGCCTTAAACTAAATGCCAAAAAATGTATAGTCATCCCTTTTGGAAAAAACAAAGTACCCACAAATTATCACATAGACAGCAACCCACTGAGTACAGAAAAAGTAATCAGAGACCTAGGGACCCAAGTAGACAGCGACCTCTCATTTGACACCCACATTGCTAAAGTGGTTAGAAAAACATTCTACCTTGCACACCTCATCATGAAGGGATTCACATCCAGATCCAAGGATGTCATTGTACTCTTATATTCCTCCCTCATCAGACCCATGATTGAGTACAATGCCCCATTTGGTATGTACCTCACCCGGCATTTGAAACAGCTGGAGAGACCACAAAAGTACCTCACCAAAAGGATCAAGGGTCTCCAACATATGTCTTATTCTGCCAGACTAAAGAAACTTCAGCTCTATTCAGTAGCATACCGCCTGCTCAGAGGTGATCTCTGCCTGACGTACAAGGCCATGTCCAATCAGGATCTGATGGACATGCTCCACCTCAAAAAATCCAACTCCATCAGGACCATGAGAGCTAAAGACTTAAACCTCAGCACAAGTATGAATAGGACATGCTGGAGGGATAGATTCATAACCCAGAGGCTTCCCATGCTTTGGAACAGGATCCCAGTTCGTATTAGGCAGAGCCCCTCACTGACTCTCTTCAAGAGAAATCTTGATGAGTGGACGCTATTATATAAGGGACCTTCATTGTGTCACTACTAGACAGAGGCACAGTATTCTAGATTTATTCTGTACATTTTTGTACTATTTCATGGGGTGGCAAAAGCCACATCACTATGGCTAGGCTTACAAATGCCCCAGGGCAGATAGCCTAGTACTATACTATGAAACTATGAAACTATGAGTACATTGCATATTTATAGGGTTTACTGTCCAGGTCACTCCAAATAAGCTTTGACTGTTTAGTCACATCTACCAATTGGATAATAATATTGCACAGTAATAATTGGACACCCTTTTAAGGGCCTTTGGGCAGCTGATAAATATTAGCTGGGTGGTGGCAAGTGGTACTACCGCATAATCTGGATAAAAGGGGCACAGCTGGAGAACCTGTGCCAGCCTTCCCCAGGAGTGTCTGTGTGGTTGTATAACCTCGTATCTCAAAGTGTGTGTGTGTGTGTGTGTGTGTGTGTGTGTGTGTGTGTGTGTGTGTGTGTGTGTGTGTGTGTGTGTGAGCTACTTGGGCAGGGACATGAAGCACTGGTTGGCATAATATATATGTGTTTTTAAAACGCTAGTAAAACTTTTTTTTTTACCCCATATACTCTCATAACACAGTTAACATTTGTGTATGGGAATTCTCCTGCTCCACTCACAAGGTCTACTGTTTTCACGGTAACCTCTCAGCACAAGCACACATTGCGGTTGTCAGTGACATTGCATACATTGTCCTTTGTCCTGAGATGCAGCAAAAATGTGGAAAGTCTGCTGCAGGTTTCTAAACAAACAAAGGTCAGAAACTCAAACAGATCAATACTGACATTGTGAAGTTTTAATTTAAAAAGTATTTTAATTTAAAAGTTACTACTCTCAATATTTATTTATTTATTTTATGCTTACAGAAAGAAAATTCAGTTTAGCAGGGTTTAAAGTAGGCAGTTTATAAAATCAGCATTACTTACTACCTTTTACACTAAAGGCCAAGAGCAACATAGTTATAATTATTACTGTGCAGAACCTATGAGCATATCTTGTCAAAAAATCTGAAGGTAGTCACATTTCTTGCTGTATTGCTCTTAAAGATTTGCTCTTTCATTCCTATTTTATTTTCATGCCCGAGAACAGCTGTGTAGCTTGCAAATTCATTTAATTTATGGATTTGTGGACTTTGTACCTTGTTGTCCATGATTGCAGCTTAAAATGTAATTATACAATGACCTTCCCATTAATATTCCAAAATGTACACACTGATTGGCCAGCTTGCCCGTTGTAAATCCCACAATATACCAATGGAAAAAGGTCCGGTTGCCCGAACTTTTTTCCGGTGGCATAAAGTGTACAAAACTTTTTTTTTTTAATAAAAAAAAAAAAAAATAAACAAAAAAAAAAAAACAAAGCAATGGAGACTTTCTTTTCTCCGTTGCTTCAGTTTCAAAGCATTGATGTACTTATGCATGGGAACGCAAGTCCCATACGCATGTGTAGTACAGCAACACAAGGAAGCAGTATACCACCACTGGCGGAAGAACAGTAATGCTCCGTTATACAAATATACAAAGACGTTATTTAAGAAAAGTAAGTATTTTTTTTCTTAAATAATGTCATTGTATAATAGCAATAACCGACTTCATGGTTGTGGTATATTCAAGATTTACCCACAGTTGGCTTTATTTAATCACTTGGGCTTCGCCCTTGTGATTAAACCACGCCAACCATGGGTAAATCTTCAATATACCACACCAAGTCATCAGTGATTGCTTAATTAACTTATAGCTCTGTAGCATACCTCTCAACTGTACAGATTTTCGCAGAATGTCCAGATTTTGGCCTAATTTATGGACCATTTTTCATAAAAATGTGATTTTCTGGCAAATTAGTGGTAAATCATTAAAGATTGAAGTTAGAAAATGATGACGGGCATTTGAGTTTCAGACTTCATATTCTTCAGAAAATTCATGTCAATACAAAACCTGTTCTATTAACTTTCTAAGTTTGTAAGAGCAATATTTAAAAATTGTCCCTATGTTTTAGCCTTTGTTCCACTTTTAATGCTCTAAGAGTTTGAGAGGTATGCTCTGTAGCCCCAAAAACAGTGAAACTGTATTTTTGTGTGTTGCTGTTTGCAAATCTGCACTACTGCATGGTGGGACTAGAAATTCTTTTAATGGTCCAGTGGATCATTATATTGAGTGATTATCAAATAACTCAATGTAACTGAAAAAACTTCTATATCTTTTAAATTGTTTTCCATGCTCTGTTCTGTTGTCTAGGTGTGTGACGGACAGTCTTACCACTGAAGTTCTCTAGGTGTGCCACTGACACACATACCACTGATGTTCTCTAGGTGTGCCACTGACACACATACCACTGAAGTTCTCCTTGTTTGACTACTTGGACACCCTTCTGGCACATAGTCTTTCTATACAGAATGTTCATCTTGGAATGGTCATTCGTTAAGTATTATTGACCCTTAGATCAGAAGGGTCATCAGACCAATGTCCTGTTTCTATAATATGAGCTGATGCGATCCTTTTTGCTAAATGCTGTCCTTTACCATAAGCTATGTACTGCTTGACAGAAAGATACTCATTCTTTTTCTGAAATATAAATCAGAAAGGGAGTCAGAGCATTATTCAAGGGCTGGGAAATGCTGATGTTAATTAAAAACTTTGTCAGGAAATGGAAGGATCACTTAAAGGTACACCTTAACTTGGTGGACATGCCCTCATTTCAGGGTACACCTTCTCCTGATGGAGATGCCTTCCTTTGAAGGTACACTTTAACCTGGTGGACATGCCTTCCTTTGAAGGTACACCTTAACCTGGTGGATATGCCTTCCCTTGAAGACACACTTTTACCTGGTGGACATACCCTCCATTGAAGTTGCACCTTAACCTGGTGAATACACCTTCCTTTGAAGGTAAACCTTAACTTGGTGGACATGCCCTCCTTTGAAGAGGCTGTGCCAGAAGTAACTGATGGGATTGGGTACATTTTAAAGATGAGATCACTGTAGCAGTGAAAACATTTCTATGGTGGCAGGTCTGTGGGAGTGAATGAGATTCAGACAGAAAAACACAAGGTTGTAGATACAGTTGGCATGTTATGGTTAACATAACTTATCACTGTTGTGTAGAAATTGAGGACAGGTCCTCTGTATTGGAAAACTGATGGTCCTCATTTTCAAAAAGGAGGCAGAGGTGTATAATCCATTAACAGATGAATCATACTTCCCTGTCTCCCTGGGAGAGTTTAGGAAAAGTGTTGTGAGGGAAATCTGTCTTATAGTTAAGTTTCAAACATAGGATGAACAGTAGACATTCCATTCTGGCTGTTGAAAAGTCAATGAACTCTTTGTCTTGAGGGGTTGCAGAAGTCTGACACTACTATTTATATGTGTTTTATGGGCCTAGAGAAAGCGTATGGCTGCATATCCCAGAATGTCTTGTGGGATGTGTTATAACAGTACAGGATCCCAAGGACCTCTGCTGTGTGTCTGTCTGAGTGTTGTGCCTGCACTCTTAGCATTAAGTGAAATACACTCATGGTGGGAGCACAGCTCTGTGATGAATGCGTCTTGTTACCATGTCTTTCATTATTTGTTAGGCAAAGGAAAACAATTCAAAGCCAATGTTTGCAAAGTATAATGAGGATAGTGTCTTTGATATCTGCAGATGATACAGTCCTGTTGGTCTCAAGCTACTGTCATCTCAGGTTCTCACTGGAATGGGGTCACTGCTGAGGGTAAACTGGGTGGAATGAAAATCAGCACCACCATCATGTCAGAGGTCAGAGGTCATGGCTTCCCCTCAGGAGATGGTGTACCCCATTTTGCAAATGAGGAATGGTGAAAGAATGTAAGTAGCCTGCGGTCTTGCTCATGAGTGACAGTACAGGAGATATACAGACTATCCATGAGACAAGTGCAATAGCAGCTGTAAGGTAGGCATTGTGCTGGACTACAGCAGTGAAATGAAGGAAAAGTTACAGAATAAAGTTATCGTGTTTCTAGTCAGTCTGTGTTCCCATCCCCAGTTATAGTGACAGTCTTTGGGTAGTGACTAACTGAAAGGATGAAATCACACATACATGCAGTGGAAAGAAGGTACCATTTGTAGGGTTGTTTGGCTTGCTCTTTGTGGCAAAGTAAGAAACTTGGCATTTTGCACCCAAGAAGAATGCCAGTATAGAGTGTAGATCTTCTGGGTTGAGAGGTGCCAGCTACAGTGGTTTGGCACCCAATGAGGATACCAATTGCTTACCTCCTACAGGAGGTGGTATGCCAAGCTCAGTCCGCTGGAAGGAGATCCTAGGATGCACTAGAGAGATTTTATCACTCAGCTTGCCTAGGAATACCTGCAAATCTGACAGGATGTACTGAGAACTGCTGCTGAGGATAGAGAGTTTGATCATCCCTACTCACCTTGGCACCACAGTAACTCTCATCAGTGAGAGTGGTTTGGAAAATGGTGGGTTCAGTCGATGGATGGATGGATGGATGCCTGGATGGATGAATGCCTGGATGGGTGCCTGAATGGAAAGTGCATGGATGGGTGCACAGATGGATGGATGCCTGGATGGGGAAAGTGCATGGATGGATGCACAGATGGATGGATGCCTGGATGGGGAAAGTGCATGGATGGATGCACAGATGGATGGATGCTTGGATGGGGAAAGTGCATGGATGGATGCCTGGATGGGGAAAGTGCATGGATGGGTACACAGATGGATGGATGCCTGGATAGGGAAAGTGCATGGATGGATGCCTGGATGGGGAAAGTGCATGGATGGGTGCACAGATGGATGGATGCTTGGATGGGGAAAGTGCATGGATGGGTGCACAGATGGATGGATGCCTGGATGGGGAAAGTGCATGGATGGGTACACAGATGGATGGATGCCTGGATAGGGAAAGTGCATGGATGGATGCCTGGATGGGGAAAGTGCATGGATGGGTACACAGATGGATGGATGCCTGGATGGGGAAAGTGCATGGATGGGTGCACAGATGGATGAATACATAGATGAATAGATAAGTACATGTAAGGATAGATGGATGTGTACTTGAATGGATTAACTGGTGTATGGATGGATGGGCACATGGGTAAATGATTGGCTGCATGGGTGGATAGATAGGTGCATGTATGCATGCATGTATGTATGTGCGGGTGCTTGCATTGATGGAAGCGGCATGGGTAAATAGATGGGTTCATGGGTGAACAGATAGGTACATGTATGTATGTATGTATGTATAGGTGCATGGATAGATGGATGGGTAAATGGATGGGTGCATGGGTGGGTGGGTACATGGATGGATGGATAGATAGGTGCATGCATGTATGAATGGGTACATGGATGGATAAACTGATGCAAGGATGCAAAGACAAGGCAGCTACTAAACTTATCACTTATCAACACCTTAACTCTGATATGAAGCAAACAAATCTGGTTATAATTGTGCCTTCTTGTTTCCTTGTCTAACAGCCTTGACTTTTTTCATTCCAGTATAAACACATCACCAAATATAAGCATCTAATGCACAACAGATAAAACAATGAAAATGGTCAAAAACATAAACCCATCTCTCTTGCAACAGACAAACTACCAGTAAAATAGCTCAAAATAGGTCCAGCAGCCACTGCACAACCAATATCTGTACTTAAACATCACTTTCTCCAAGAAACTATAGTCCCAAAGCTCTGTAAACAATTCTGCATTATTTCCTTGCATAAAGATTGCAAATCTCTTGAATTTGCAAAATACAGATCTATAGCCATCTTGTCTCCCATCTAAATTACTTATGTTCACCTACATTTGATAAACTACCTAACAGAAAACAAATTACCTTCCACAACCCAGCATGGCTTTAGACCAGGCCATAGCACGGAAACATCATTATTAACTTTCATAAACTGGATGTACATCACAGGACACAGATCTTGAATGGCTAACGATCAATCCCAAAAGATCAAAAGCCAAAACAGTGAAAAAACAAAACATTTTTTGCAGGGAGCAAGCACCCCTGCATCTCCCACAACCCCTGCTAATTATATATACCAGCTCCAAGACTGCTCTACAGTAAGTAAAGGGTGATTTCCATGCTCCCAACTGTGCATAATCTTGTATGAACTTAACACCAGCAGAAGCGATCAAATGAGTTCCCATCACTTCTGCTGGTGTTAAACGTTTGAGATTACAAAAGTTCAATTGTCTCGAGTATTTCCTATAAACTATGCTCATGAATGTGAAAATCAAGATGGGATGGTTGCATACCTTTTTTGAGCTATCCAAACATTTTGTACAGTTTTGTATTCCACACTGTTACTTAGGCTCAAGGAACTGAGCCTCACAATCAGTACAATCAAATGGTTTAAAGGCTTCCTTAGCCACCAAACATAATGTACATGCTGGGTAGATAAGCTGTCAACTTCTCAGAAACCAACTTAAACTTCAATGTGAGTTTATACATAGTTTAAAATGCTGAATGTTCTATAGATATGTGTGATGCTAGCATGTCATAAATAAAATATAGTGTAGTTATGGTTATCACCTATTAGATTATACTTCCCTAGTTATAATATAATTTTATTGTTATCTCATGCTACTTGCCCATGCAAATGTATGTAAATGTGGAGCTTTTCTCCCTGGGTTTTCACTGCAAAGGGTTTTTGTCCAGTTAGAATTTCATGATAATTACAGGCAAACACTTTCATACATACATACATACACCTACATGCATGCATACATGAATAAATAAATTTGTAGCTACTAATGTCCCTATCATTGCTCATCACAAGCATAAAAAGGATTACAAGTGACCTCTTTCTGTTTGAAGCACAGCACTATGTGTCTTACAAACATAGAAACACAGATTGTAACGCCAGACAAAGATAATTTAACCTACATCACCTGTTAATTATCTGTTGAGTAGGTTGACAGTTCTATTATATGCACAGAATAGCCCCAGCCACAAATCCTCCTAAGAATGTTTTATATCTAACTAATACTTCCCTGAATTCAGATATCACTTTGGCCCTGCTATCTGTTTCAAATTGTTCTTCGAATTATCTACTACCATTTCTGTGACCACTGCTTTCTTATGTCTGTCACCAGTCTAACGAAGAACAATCACATGTGCCCTCTGTCAGTTTTCATAAACCTTACCTTACACATTTCATGTGTTGATAAGGCTAGTTAGTTTTTCTTCCACTTACATAAGAATTCTAGGGTGAGTAAGATTAGTTCTTATTGCCAGGTGCAGTTTTACTTTCATGACCACTTCTGTGAATGAAGTGGAATCACCCTCCGTATTCTGAGCACTTCTACTGGCTAGATTTGACAAGCTTCCTTTTCTATCATTTGTGAATATTGAGCCACATTATTCAGGTAGTAGCTCTGTCTTTTGCAAAATATTTTGTTCTCACCCTCATCAGTATCTTTGTGCCTCTTGAATTTCTTTGCTCTCCTTCTTGGCTTAATATAGGATGTGAATGAAACTGTAGGCAAATGTATTTGTTTAGGCCATGGCTACCAACCAGATGATAGAGGGTTTGCAGGTGGTCTGAAAATAAAACATTAGGCTCTGTTAGGCCATGTGGCACTGTAGTTATTGCATGACCGGTTTGATTAAACGGCTTGTCATAAATTTTTCTTAAGGTTAAGTGGAGGAATTCATTACAGCTTCTGCAGAACAAAGTTCTAATATATTTGATGTTCCATCCACCTGTACAAATATGCAAGATATTCCACCGAACAACCTCTGAGGTCATTTGCACCTTACCGAGTTTTAAAGAGCCATTACTACTAATGGGAATCTAATTGCACATTATTTTGCAAGATGCTTATATTCAACACTTGATCTAACCTAATGACTTTATTATTTTGACCACTTCTCCCAAGATACGAGTATTAATGCATTAGTTGCAATGACTTTATTTTAAATAAAAAGCCCTTAGAAACACTGGAGTTTAGTATAGAATATACTTCCCAGCTGCTAGATAAAGTGTAAAATGAATTGTTGCATATGGAGTGTTGTGATGTTAGTTACAAATCCCCAACTCAAAACAACTACTCTCAACAGCCCCTTCTCATTCATCAAATCTGTTAAAATGAAACTATCACATCAGAGTTAGTTGTCCATGTGTCATCCACATTTCTAATGGTAGTAGTGAATGGACGCTTGGTTCTCATGGACACTATATAAGCCCCACTTCAAGGCCTCAGTGCCACCTACAACACAAATGAAAAACCTATCCCTCCTTCTAAATGCACACAATAGTCTTGTCTAGTATAATTAGAAATTAAAACGGACATTTCGGAAGATCTATAAAAAAAGCTGCTGGAGGTAAAATGGAATATAAGGTTTTCTTGTCACAAAAGAGTTAGCAGGTAAACAGATAAAAAAATGGCAAGTCTTCAAGAACATGGAGGATTATGGCAATCAATGGATATGGTTAGTGTAAGAAGATATCCAAACTGATGTTTATTTATTTAGTACTTTTATTCATTTGTTTGCTAACCAGATAAGTGACATGACTGCCTGTTACATAGTCTCATTCTAGATGCATGCATCTGAAAGCATGGCTACGTATTTGAGTGAAATACTAATACACATACGTTATATGTAAATGTGCTTTCTCTGAGCTGGTGCAACCTTGGAGGCAATACAGACTGGAGATTGGGTGTACGGCCAGAGCCGCCCAGTGGCTGAAGGGTGGCACGCTACAAGCAAATAACATTTTTGTTAACTTGCTGCCAGTGATGACTGGAAGCAATTTCACTAGCAAAATGTGAGCAAGTGTACCTGTGCTAATGATGTAGATCCTGGAAATGAATCGCTGAATCTCCTTATTTAGCTATGACCCCGATCACGAGGGCATGAGGGCAATGGTAAATACAGTGCAAATGGACAATTTAGCAAAAGTAATCATCCAGCATGGTCTGGGGCAGTGAGAAAGTGGAATTAATCAGAAGAAACCTTAAAGGACATAGAGAGAGCATGTACACTCCAGAGAGAGACCATAATGGAAGACCTGTTTGAATTTCATCCCTTAACCATAAGCCACCATGTTGTCAGATGTTTGCTGCCTGGATAAACAGCAAGAATAGCAACATAGCAGTGTGTGAACTGTATACAGGGACAGGTAGAGTAAACTTGGAGGAGAATATTTTCCGCAAAGTAACAGAACTAGCAGGTTTACGAGAATAGGGTAAGGAGGAAGATTCAGTTTCATTCACCTAGAAGAAAGGAAAAAAAAGATCAAACAAACTGTTCAAAAGTTCTATGATGCCTTCTTAAGGGAACAAAAGGAAAAGGACAAAGACTTGAGGGAAGGAATACATATAAAGGCAAAAACATAAGGTACTGCTTATGGGCACATGGTACATCTAAAAAAAATCACATGGAGAGCATGCACGCTAAAGAGAATAGATGCATTCAGGATACTGCTTAAAGGCATATGGAACACATAAAAAACATCATAAGATACTGTTAATGGGCACATGGAACATGTAAAAAAACATCATAAGATACTGCTTATGGGCACATGGAACACTTAAAAAACATCATAAGATACTTCTTATTGGCACATGGAGCATGTAAAAAACATAAGGTACTGCTTACGGGCATATAAAAATATGTAAAAAACATCATAAAATATTGCCTACAGGCACATGGAACATGCAAAAAACATCATAAGATACTGCTTATGAGCACAAGGAACATGTAAAAAACATCATAAGATACTGCTTATGGGCACACAGAACATGTAGAAAACATCATAAGATACTGCTTATGGGCACATGGACAATGTAAAAAAGATAATAAGGTACTGCTTATGGGCACATCGAACATGTCAAAAAATATAAGATACTGCTTATGGGCACATGGAACATAAAAAAAATCATATGGAGGGCATCCAAGCTCAGGAGAAGAGATACATTAAGGATACTGCTTATAGGCACACGGAAAATGTAAAAGAAATCATGAGTTACTGCTTATGGGTACATAGAAATATAAAGAAACTTCATAAGATACTGCCTATGGGCACATGGAACATTTAAAAAACATCATTAGATACTGCTATGGTCATGTGGAACTTATTAAAAAAATCATAAGATGGTGCAGTGGTGCAGCAGTAGGATTGTTACGTCACGGCAAGAGGTTCTCCGGTTTGATTCTCGGCTGGGGTGCCTTCTGTGCGGAGTCTGCATGTCCTCCCTTCATTCGAGTGGGTTTCCTCCAGGTGCTCTGGTTTCCTCCCACATTCAAAAACATGCATCAAGAGCATTTCTTCCCGGGCCTACGCTGAAAATTGGCTTCATTCCAAGTCGGACTTTCCCAGTTAACAAATGTTAAATAACTAACTAACTAAATAAATAAATAAATAAAAATAAATAAAATAAAATAAAATGAAATCATAAGGTACTGCTTATGGAGACATGGAGCATGTCAAAAAACATCATAAGACACTGCTTATTGGTGCATGGAACATGTAAAAAACATCACATGGAGAGCATCTATGCCTAGAAGAAGAGATACATTCAGGTACTGCTCATGGGCACAAAGAACATGTAAAAAAACATCACATTGAGAGCATTCACACTCAGGAGAATAGACATTCGGGATACTGGTTATAAGCACATGGAACATGTAAAAAACATCACATGGAGAGCATCAACGCTCAGGAGATCAAATACATTCAGGATACTGCTTAAGTGCTTATGGGCACATGGAACATGTAGACAGACATCACATGGAGAGCATCCATGCTCAGAAGAAGAGATACATTCAGGATACTGCTTATGGGCACATGGAACATGTAAAAAACATCACATGGAGAGCATCCACTCTCGGGAGAAAAGATACTTTCAGAATACTGCTTATGGACACATGAAACATTTATGAAAAAGAGCATCCATGCTCAGAAGAAGATATACATTCAGTGTTATTCATGAGAAGATCTCAAGTAATTTGTAAAGAGACCAACCTGTGAAGAAAAGGTAAAATCTCATATCTTGGTGGAACACAGTTGGTCAACACAGATGTGTTCAACACTCTAAAGTGTGGAAACAAATGTGTGATTTTGCTTAAGTACATAATAAGTCCACGACTTCTGTAGTTCAGACAATTTTCTCTCACTCCAAGGTAAAGCAATCTTGCAGTTAATATACTTATATGCAGCAGGGGTCCCCCCATATCAGGGGGTGCAGGGACTGAAACTTCTTTGTAAAAAAACAGTTTTAATTCCGTCAAAATGTGATTTTTCTTTTTAATGCACATCTTATTGTGCACATATTTTAGTGCTGAACACTTGTGTGAACGTTTCCCTTGCAGCCCAGGTACTCAGATAAGGATGAAAAGATTCCCTACATTGGAAGGACTGATTTTGGTAGGGCTCCTAATGGTTTATTATAGACTTATTCCATTACATATGAAGACCATTGCTGGAAATCCCTTTCATAGGAGAATTTCTGAAATGTAATTCTGCAATAACTGCTTATTTTCCAGCAGACATCCATTTCATATGTGACCTACAGTGTTAAGAATTAAATACATTTTTCTCTAAAGCACAGAACTCTGGAGTCATTTCATTTTCTGCTTCAGTCTTATTGATTTCAGGTTTAGTTATAGGCAGTGCATACACACCTCCCCCAGACTCACTACCAAAATTCCATGACCTCATCCAAAAGTATATGCCAAAGCTCCCAAAAACTGTAACCTAACCATTCTTGGAGACTAGAGCTTTAATTACTTAGGACCACAAGCCATTTAGAACTCCTCGATCCAAAAGACATACCTTACTAGATCTTGTAATAACTAATAATCCTAAAATAATATCTAGCCCCACCACTACATGCACCTTCCTTTAGTGATCACTGTCCCATAACGTTCTCAGTATGACATTAAATGTTAAAATATAAACCTAACCTTATCACCTTCAGACACAACCATTCAGAATGTCGCTAATCTTAAAAAAAAAAAAAAAAATCCTGTCTACCCTTGCTTGGTCTCACTTACTGACCATAAATGACCCCAATGAAGCAGCTAACAGCCTACTGCACATGCAAAACAAATTCTTTCCCTTAGTAAAAAAGCTACTTTGACCTCATAAATATGACTGCATTATCTAACAAACTGAAACACCTCCTCAAATTACATCATGAATCAAGGCACAATTATTAATGCAATCCCTCCACATATTCCTGAGCAAAATATACCTCACTACACAACCTAGCCAAGTAATCCATCCACAGACACAGAAACAATTACCACCAAAACAAATTAATCTCACTTTTAGCCAAACTCAAAAGATCCAAGAGCGAAGTCAGCCTGTTCACTGGTTGAAACACTCAACATAATTCCATTCCCCTGAACCCTTTTAACACCATTATGAAAAAACTCTTATGAGCTGACTTCTTCAATGAGCTTAGCAACCTGCCTCTCTTCGACAACAACAATACAAACCTACCACCCCAACAGCAGCCCTCCCCCCTTAACATTCCACTATTCCACTTCAAAAAGATTAGAACCAAACAGATAAAAACACAATTGGACCAAATACAAATAGACACTCCCCCAGGTAAAGAAAACCTAGCACCTTGGTTTAATCACCTTTGTAAGAACTTCATCTTCCACCCTGTTACTCACATATTCAACCTCTGCTTCACTAATAATATTATGCCTCAGTGATGGAAAACAGCAATAGTCACTCATTCCAAAACTACCCACTCCAAATACTGCTTATTTACAGCCAAATTACTGCTTATTTACATCAATACTACCTACTGCCTGAGAAGCAACATGGATACTAGTCTGATTACAACACCATAACAGCTCTCTACTCCCTCAAAGATGACATGCTATCCAATATGGATAACCTGAGAGGAGCTGTCTTTATTGACCTCACAAAAGCCTTGGATCTAATTGATCAGAACTTCCTATTTGATGATTTAACTGAAACAGTCATTAATGATGCTATTAGATTGTTCAAGGTGAAAGTGCACACCATGACCTCTGAAACAACTCCTCTAATGAAAGGAGCCCCCCCATGGTGTTCCACTTTAGCCCCTCTGCTATTTTCCATACTTCTCAACAAACTTCCATTTGATCACTATCAGATACCTCTAATTCTTTATGCAGATGACCTGGTCATCTGCAGGTCAAACAAATACCACTCTATTATACAAACTCATCTCCAAGATTACTTCTAAACCGTCAACCAATGGCTAATAGGCAAGAAACTAATATTCAACTTCTCAAAACAAAGGTAATGCTGTTTGGAATTGCACAAAAATAGCCAAAGCACCCAGCTTCTTTAATACTAATGACATTAACAATACCGCCATAGAAACTATCACATCCTTGGCATTTGGCTAAACCAATCTCTTAACTTTCAACTATACATTCAAAACACATACGAGAAGATCAACACACTACTGTTCTGAGTAAACAAGGTATAACCTCTTCTGTCCATGCCAGCCAAAGCTGTCATAGGCAGGAATACTCTTACTTCAGCTCAAATATGGACTACCCATTGTAGCTGCAGCCTCAAAGAAAGTGCCACCACCTTGCAAACTATCTCCAGTAAAATCTGCAGGTTCATTACTAATTCTTCCATTAATGAACACTACTGCCTAATGCTTGCCAAAACCAAATAGTTCCCAATATATTTGAAAGCCAGTCTCCTACTAGGATATTTATAAGGCTGTTTCTCCTGAGACATCTTTTCCTCTCACACACAAACATTTTACCAAACCCCTGACATATCTCACAGGTATCTTTCAATCTCAACCCTCCCTACTAACTCCAAAAACTAAACTTTATGGCATTGACCATACATTGTCCATTCTAGCACCTAAACTAAGACTCCATTCCACTCTTAATCCAAGACATCCAAAAGTACTCGGACTTCAGACAACAGCTCAAGGAACACCTCTTCACCCAAGCAGAGTGCAGCTGCACTCACACGTCATGCTACATGAACCTTGCAGCTCTCTCACACACACCTTTATCCCTGTTTCTTCCTCCCTTATCTCATCTTGTATCCCCTTTAGTTTCTGCCTCTCATTCTTCCTACTTGCTTCTTCTCTTAGCATCTCTCTCACTTTTCTCCTTTCTACTCCTCTTCACTCTGCGTGTCTCTTGCACCTTTTTTCTGCCTTCTCCTCATGGTATCCTTTCCTACAAATATTCTCACTTGCCTCTTCTAATGTCTTCATACCTCTCTATATATAATGATATACTGCTATCCCTGTTACATTAGCCATCTCAGTCATTACGGCTATATCTTATTCATAAAGCTCTGATAAGCATAATTCCATTTTTCCATCCAGGTTTTGACTTTGTAAATGGCTTCTTGAACTAAATGTAGCAGCATATTTTTGCATCTGTAAATATGTATATGTTTTATAGCATATCCTTGTATCTGTAAATTTTTGTTCCTTTCAAATGTGATCCTATTCACCTAGGCTGTGCCCGTAAAATGTCCATTGGGAACAGTGCACTACCCTGGTAAACAAATACAAATAAGTAAATAATACCTCACGAAACTTCCAAACAAACAAAACAGCCGTGAAAAGGCAAAATAATAAATGAACGGCTAAAAACACAAATTGATTATATTAATCAAAAATCCAACTGATGCTTTTGTTCCCTTCATGGAATTTCTTCAGATCAAGTTGTATAATGAACACACTTCTTTAAATACTTCATAACAATAACATGTGACCCAAAGCCATGAAGTATTTAAATAAGTGTGTTCATTATACAACTTGGTTTGAAGAAGTTCCATGAAGGGAATGAAAGCGCTTACCAGTTGGATTTTTGAGTAATAAAGTCAATTTTTGTTTTTTATTAAATAAATAAATAAATAAATAATTGCAGCTACCTTATATTTTAGACTTTATGTTGTAACCTTCTATTATGGCTTATGTTACTGTTATACAATAGTTTTCTTTATTTTTATTTTTGAAATTTTGTTTAAGATGAGTAGACGGGACTTGAGCTGTTTTTCAGCTATGACTAATTACAGTGAAAGATAAAACAATATTCCATCAATTACTGACACACAGCACTGAACAGCAACAAGGTACATAAAGAACACACTTAACCACACATAGCACAGGCGCAATCCAGACTTTCTTAAGTAGGACTCTAGGCACAATTCAGCAATAATGCACCATTAATAACCACTATGGTTGACTCATTAAGACAGTATGCAGCAAGTCTATCTCTTAAGTAGGACTATATGTAGAATTCAGCAACCACTCATTCATTATGAGTTGCTCCTGACTCCTAGAGTAACCCTGTGGAGTTTTCAAGGCAAAGGTTCATAGGTTCATAGGTAGGTACTAGGCTAGCTGCCCAAAGGCATTTATAAGCCTAGTCGGAATGTGTTGGCTTTCGCCGCCCCCTTAGATTAGTTCCCTGTGCCTCTGTCCAGCAGAGCCATTGAAGTGATCCCTGGGGTAAATTTTCTGTTTCCCATCCACTCGTCAAGGTTTCTCTTTAAGAGGGTTAGCGAGGAGCTCTGCCTAATGTAGATTGGAATCTTGTTCCAGTGCATGGGAAGTCTCTGGGACAGGAATCTATCCCTCCAGCACGTCCAATTTATTGTTGTGGTGAGGTTTAGATCCCTGGAGCGTGTAGCTCGAGGGGATATGATTTTCTTTAGGTGGAGCATGTCTATCATTTCTGGGTTGGACATGGTCTTGTATGTCAGGCAGAGATCACCTCTGAGTAGGCGGTATGCAACCGAGTACAGATGGAGTTTCTTCAGTCGAGCTGCATAGGGCATCTGCTTGAGGCCAGTGATCCTCTTGGTGAGGTACTTCTGTGGTCTTTTGAATTGTTGCAAGTGTCTTGTAAGGTACATCCCAAATGGGGCATTGTACTCTATGATGGGTCTGATCAGTGATGTGTAGAGGGGCCTAATGACCTCTTTCGATCTGGATGCAAACCCTTTTGTGATTAGGTGGGCCACATAGAAGGATTTTTTAACCACTCTGGCAATGTGATTATCAAAGGAGAGGTTACTATCTACTTGGGTCCCCAGATCCCTTATTACGTCTTCCATATTTAGGGGGCTACCACCTATGTGGTAGTTTGTGGGTACTTTGTTTTTTCCAAAGGGGATGACTATGCACTTTTTGCCATTTAGCTTGAGGCCGTGGTTTTGACACCAGGTATCTGTCTCAGTGAGACATTTTTGGAGGATGCCTGTGTCAGCCGGAGAGTCAATTATAGCCCCTAGTTTGCAGTAGTCTGTGAACTTGGTCAGCCATAATCCTCCTGTGCTTGCCTGTACCCTGAGAAGTATATGCTGAACAGGAGGGGTCCTAGGACTGAGCACTGGGGAATGCCACTTGTAACTGGTGTAGAGTCAGACACAGCTCCCACAACCTTTACCACGTGGGTTCTGTCCGTGAGCCAGTTGGCAACCCATCTTGTGACGCAGGGGTTTATGTTCAGGCTGGTGAGCTTGTCTTTAATACCTTAGTGGGGAATGGTGTTGAAGGCCTTTGCGAGGTCTAGATAGGCTGTGTAGACCACCTTTCCCTCATCTATAGCCTTGGTAACCGTCTCAAAGAAGTCCACCAGGTTTAGGAGGAATGATCTGCCCTTAACAAAGCCGAACTGGGTAGGGTCCAGTGTTTGTAGGTTGCCAATGTCTCTGTTAATAAGATCCATGATGATGCACTCCATAGCTTTGCAGACCAAGCTAGTCAGTCTTATAGGGTGATAGTTCCCGTGGTCCATTGTGGCTCCACCTTTGTGGAGCAGAATAACCGTTGCTGTGCGCCACTCTGTTTAAACTGTGTGTTTAGGTGAGGGGTTAGTTCATCTTTGAGCTCATGTAGGACACAGCCTGGGACACCGTCCGGTCCCATTAATACTGTGTTTTTGGCTTTGGAGAGGGCTGTTCTAAAATGAGTGTTTGTGATTTCAAGGGCACTACAGTCTTCTGGTATAGTTATGGCCCCTTTTGAGGGTGAGAGGGGGGTGAAGTTTGCACTGAACCTGTCTGCCAGGATGTTGGCTATATTGGTCGGTTCAGTGTATTTTGTGCCATTCTGCACTAACTCCGAGCAGATGTGAGAATTTCCACTTAGATTCTTGACATAGCTAAAGAATGCCTTGTTTCCTCCTATTGTATAGCTTGTTTATGACAGGGGTCCACCAGACTGGTTTCCTTTTCTTGGAGGAGTGAGTCTTGGTTTGGTTTGGGATAGCACAATCCATGTATTCTTGTAGGTGCCCATAGAGTGCATTAGTAAAGGATTTTGCAGCTTGGACAGTGTTATCCTTTAGCATGGGGTCCTTCAAACTTCCCACCTCGGTCTTAAGTAATGTGAAGTTTGCTTTTGAAAAGTTTTTCATGGTGGTTTCTTTGACCGGGGGTGGTGGCGGAATGTGAATATCCAGAGTGATTAGTTTATGGGCAGATCTAACCAGCAAGGGGTTGACCTTTGGTGTGGAACACCAGTTGCCCATGTTGGTGATGACCAGGTCCAATATGTTGTCACCTCTGGTGGGAATGTTGACCAGTTGATCCAGGGCGTTTGAGTTTATAAATTCTAGGAAATGTTGGACAAGGGAGTTTGTACTTGAGTACTTCTCCCAGTTAATGTTTGGGTAATTGAAATCACCCAATATTTGGTTGTTTGGTAGGACCTTTATGTTTCCCAGTGTTTCCAGGAATACGAGTGGGGGTCCTGGGACATGGTGGGCGATCTGTAGCAAGCTATAATTTCAATAGCAGTTCTGCCCATTTTTAGTTGTACTTGGATGATTTCCGAAGCATCGTGCTGTGCCACTAACCTGGAGGTGTGGGTATCCTTGATGAATATGGATACTCCCCCGCCTTTTGTATTTCGGTCTGGGTTTTGTGGCCAAAATGTATGGTATGAGTTGTAGCCTGGTAGTGCTGGGATGCTCTCTGGGGCCTTAAACTAGGTTTCTGTTACTGTGGATATATCTATTTTCTCCATACTGAGGAGTGCCTCTAGTGCATGCATTTTGAAGTTTAGTCTTCTGGCATTGACTAGCATTACCCTCAGTTTTTTGTTACTTGTGCTATTTACGGTGGTGGGTTTGTATTTTGAGCCTTGCCTAAAAAAGGCACTATGGGGTGGCAAGAGTCTTGGCCAGTATTCGAAAGCCTAAGGGTGACAGGTGCAAGCTGTCTCTAGTGAAGCAACATGGTTTGTCGAGCATGTCATCCAGGGCTGACAGACACTGGATCCCCTTTGAATGTCACCAGAAGCTTAGCCAATTGTTGAAATTGATCATTTGTTCTCTACACCATGGTATCATTCTTGGTGAGGGCAGGATGCTATTCAGGGTCAGGGTCATACTGGCCTGGGCTATGTGATCAGAGAGCTCCTCCAGGTCTCTTTTCATGTAGTCCAGGGAGGTACGGCTCAGGTCATTCACACCAACATGGACAATGACAAAGTCATATTTGTACTTGTTCTGGAGTGACCTGAGTGCTTGTGTTATGTGGCGGATCATGGCACCCGACAGGCAGCTAACAGTCACCTTCTCCTTGTTCAGCCTAGTGAGTGGGGCGTCAGTGTGCCTGACTATAGAGTCACCTATTACTAGTGTGTTGGATATGTTATTTTGCCTTAAGGGCTGTGATTGCATGGCACACTGGTTTTGTGAAGTATGTGTTTCATGGTTTGTGCTGGGGGGTGGAGGTTGCTTGGATGTCAACTTTGGAGGTCTCTGTTGCTTTTGCAGACTTTTATTTAGAGCCTCTGAGTATGTTTTTGTGTATTTGTTTTTTTGCTGGTGCTGATTTCATAGGTCTATGTGAGACTGGTGGTGTGATGCAAGTAATTCCCTTCTCCTTTGACTGCCTGGTCCAATCTTGGGTTGAGAGAGCTTAGCCTCCAGTTTGGCTGTATAATTGCATCTCTCGCATGTATTAGTGTTTGATGGAAGGAGGAGAGGGCTGTCTGTGTACATGAGGCAATTGTAACATTGCCTCAAAATGCCCAGATTCACCAGTTGGACCAGAGAGTACACCTGAAACTGCCCTTTGGACATGCCTGGATAGGTACAGTGAACTGTTTTACTGATTGGCTGGTAAGGTCGAATAGAGAGCCTTGTCCTTCTCTACAGTATAGGGGGGGTCTAGTGCTAAGGTTTATTCGTGCTTGCTATGAGTTTTGAGCAAGTGCTGGGATGAGAAGTGAATGGTTTGAGTACTTAAGTTGAAAGTTTGTCTAGTTCCAAGGAAAAAATTGAAGAGTAGACTTTGTGGAGCCGGGAGTACCCTAGCTAACCAGTGCTGTCCAGTGCGCAAAACCACACAAATGCGGGTTTTATAGCTGGGAAATGAAAGAGATAGAAATTAGCCCAAAATGCCCAATAAACTACTATTTTCTAGGCTGAAACCACTCCTCCAGGGACAGATAGACTGCTCAAAGCTCCCTCTCTCACAGTGAACAGAGAAACTTCCTTCTATCCAAGTAAGATATGGGCAAACACAGAAACTTGTAACACGGCCCTGAATTTTGCACTAACCTGAAAACTGGACAATATTAGCTTAGAAAGGTGGGAAAACAAGTATATATTTTTGTTTTTTTTTTGTTTTTTTTCAGAAAATAAAGCAGATACAATAAAAAAAAACACTTTAAATGCACAGAAATGGCTATCACACTTGAGTGTGTAACATACAACAGTTAAACAGATAATGTAAACAAAAATTACTTTGTTAAAGTGCAGGCAGTAAAATAAGTAAAATATGTAGCCGAAACAAGCCTTTTAAATCACAGAAACTCTAGAAAATTGACTTTTTAGGCGGAATTAGCTAAAGGCAGCAATAAAATGCAGAAAAATGATAATCACTCCAAAGTCTCTCTTTTGTCTCTCTGCTGCTGTAGAACTCTGCAGGGCACCAGGCAGGAGCTTGCTGAGCTGTATACTAGTGCAAAAAACATCGCAAATTCAGGTTTTATAGCCGGGAAATGAAAGAGAGAGAAATTAGCCCAAAATGGCCAATAAACTACTAATTTCTGGGCTGAAACCACTCCTCCAGGGACAGATAGGCTGCTCAAAGCTCCCTCTCTCACGGTGAACAGAGAAACTTCCTTCTATCCAAGTAAGGTATGGGCAAACACAGAAACTTGCAACACAGCCCTGAATTCAGCACTAACCTGAAAACTGGACTATACTAGCTTAGAAAGGCGGGAAAACAAGTATATATTTTTTTTCAGAAAATAAAGCAGATAGATCAAAAAATACTTTAAATGCACAGAAATGGCCATCACGCTTGAGTGTGTAGCCTACAACAGTTAAACAGGTAATTTAAACACAAAAATGACTTTGTTAACGTGCAAGCAGTAAAATAAGTACAATATGTTGCTGAAACAAGCTTTTTAAATCACAGAAACTCTAGTTAAGTTAAGGGGGAAACTGAAGTAGGTTCTATAACACAAACGTATGCACTTACACCTACAGGCAGTTTAGAGATCCTGATCCACCATTAATAGCCATTTTACTTAGACTCATTTAGGTAGTGTGCAGCAAGTCTATTAGAGCTATATGTATAACTTACCCATAATGCACCATTAATAACCATTAGAGTTAGACTCATTCAAGCAGTATTCCACAAGTCTGCTTAGACCTGGATGTATGAGGATAAAAGTTTTAATAACAGGTGGTACTGAGTTTCAGATTTTGGAAGCCCACACTGAGAAGGCCTTTGT
>NC_056747.1:1172946327-1173018827 GCF_019279795.1 Protopterus annectens | reverse complement strand
CTAACAAGACATGATTAGAAGTTTAATTGGCACTAGCTGGACAGAGGCAAGCTTTATCAGGGATAATTTTCATTAGTATGTTTTCTTAGGGATCTGAAAATATGTTGATCTTAATTCTTGAAGAAATGTCTCTGTACATTGGAGATTGGACTGCATATATAAGATGTCATGATATCTAATATTCTCCAAATATTTACAACAGAAGTGTGGTGGACTGTAAAGGATGCAAACATTGAGTTTAACATGACCTACAGTGGCACAAGACCAGGTTAGGTAATGACCATGCTGGTAGGTTGGCTGGGATGTAACTTAATACCAGTAATAGTACCTCATCTATAATTCTAAGTCATGACCGTAAGCTATGGAAAGATTTTTACAGTGCATCAATGGCGATCATTACTTTATTATTTAATTTTAACAAAGACTCTGAGACAACTAGGTTATTTGTATGCGGTTCTTCTATGCCTCCAATATGCTATCTACATAACCACCACTCCTATTTTCCTCTTGCATTCCTAACTTTCTCACGTCTTCTCTCTATTTCTAATGGTTTCCTTTCCTTTCTGCTTATACCACTCTTAAATATGTCTTTAGTCAATCATGTTTAATTGATTCTTACGTGTCTAGACTTATTTTTGTCTCTAATAGGATTGCTGTGTAAATGTTCACTTGTTGTTGTATTTGCTATTGTTATTTGTTACTGTATCTTATATGTGGAACGTTCCTCCCTGGGCCTCTGCTGAAAATAGTCCCCTTCAGCCCAGTGAACCTTCCTGGTAAACAAATGCCAATAAATAAATAAATAAGCGTACTGTTTATAGATGTTTTCCAGTATCAAAATAATTGACCGAAACCCCATTTATTATGTGAGGCAGTATTTTTGGGCCAGGATTTAGTTCAGTATGCCTTGTTAGCAACATTATCACGGCAGAAGACGATATCTTGTTGAGTAGTTTTATTCAACTAAAGCAAGGCTGTAATGACAGGTGGATTGTACTGAAATAAATAAATGGTAAAAAGCCTTATAGATAAAATCTTCAGAGTAATAAGTCAAGGTACAGATGGAAGCCATGTTGAAATTGTGGGTTAGACACTGAAGTGTCATTGTTGGGGTGGAGAGGGTAAGGAATGGGTTTCCTGCAGGTGTGAAGGGATAAGGTAAGCAGAATATAAAGTTAAACACCTGAGCATAATTAGAGTAAGGGATAGCATAGCAGAAAAGGACACCAAGTAATAGCATTGGGATCGATCACCCTATATTGGCCATGGGTGTGAGTGTGTGCGAGTGTATGGTGTAGAAGAACTGCCACTGCAGGAATAGCCATCCAGTGGTGTAAACCTTGGATCTAGATGATTGTCACTGTTGAAGTGACACCTGACATCATGTGCAAAAATGGGAAAAATTGGGTGGATGGATGGATTATGGAGTCTACTGTCTATATGCTGCAACCCTACTGGTCGGTCAATCAAGGAGTAAGCAGAGAAGGGCCCATTCCAATTCCATCTGAAAACAGTTGCATGCAGTAAATGTCTACATAAAACATCCTGTGCAAGGCTTACACAGACAAAAGCATAAGAGAGGTATATAAGGGACTGAAAGCTTGCATAAAATGCCAGGTAAGACATCCTCCTAAAACACTGAAACAAACAGTAAAACAAATGCAACATACAGCAGGTGAACTTACTGCACTGTCTATGACCACCTCAGGTCCTGTCTTTACTGTACATATCTTTCAAATGATGCATTTGGTATTACAACAATTATGTTAATGTTCTGAGTACTGAAGGAAGCTCCAATCAAATTAACAAATTACAATAACACTTCAGCATGTGCAGAGAATTCAGGTCAAGATACTGTCACTGGAATCTGTTACTAAGTTACTCATGGGCTCATAAATGAATGAAACACACACACACACACACACACACACACACACACACACACACACACACACACACACGCACGCACGCACGTGCGCTCATGCACACATATAAACCTTAGTTGCTTGTAGCTCCCCAAGTATAAGCTAGATAATGCAAGTAGGAGCACACAGACTATTTAAATAAATAGCTAACAGTAGATGTCTCAAAGTAAAAACTTGATGTCACCAAAAAGTACATATTGCTTTATAGTTATCTGTCTGGTGTGCTATGGGAAGAAATGGCAGTTTGAGGTAACTTTGGATATTATTATTTCAGTGAAGCTGATTCATGGGTAACTGCTAATAATCCAAATGTTGTCTCAATGATGACCGTGTGAGGTGAAGTTTATTTACATTTCCAGCTTTTATGAAACATTGGTTCTGCTGGCTTGTGTTGCTGAAATATGATTGGCAAGTAGCAATGTTTTTGAAGTCACATGGTCAGGATTTAATAGCTGCATAATCCACTGAACTTGTAATTTACAAGGGACTTTTGATTATGGATGGCTGTGATGTCAAGCTGTAATGATTAAGTGGCAAAGCCATTGGAGTGGCAAGATTAAGTACCACTGTGTGAAAAGCTTCACATCGAAAAATCCTTAAACTGTTAGATAATTGAAAGGCCACACTAACTGGCACAAACCAGGTAGTTAGAGTTGCAGGTATGGTATAACATAGGGTTCATAGTTGGCCCTGTCCTATCTGACATTTATTTTGTATATCTAAGAGCCAACACTCCTGGCCTATGGTTACCTAAGTTTGTAGACAACTGTAAATTGGGCATTGTTATTAAGTCTTCTACTGACTCTCAATCATTCCTATGTGAGTTAGATGACATTAATAGTTGATGCAAAGGCATTGGTCACAAATTAGGCATGAAAAAATGTAAGTAGAATTCATTTTGGAAAACGAAACATTTCCACATCATATGATAGACGTGACATATCCCCTTCAATTAGACATTATCATAAGGAATATAGGGATTTATTCTGATAATTCATATCTTTTGACCATCATTTCTTCTTAGCAGTGTGGAATGCTGTATATCTGGTTTACCTAATTTCCAAAGGAAGGCATTCTCCTCTAGATCCAAAAAAGTCTTAATTTCCCTTTACACATATTTTATTGGACCCAGTATCACCCCTTTAGCATATATTTGTCTAAATATATCCATCAGCTTGATAGGCTTCAGAGAATCCTAACTATAAATATCAGTGGTCTCAAGACCCTCAGCTACCCAAACACTGCATCTCTCTTCCTGCCTGTCTGTCTCTCTCTGTTTAGTCTCTTATAAACACACCTGGAGTGATCTGAGTCTAACTTTTTGGACTATGAAAGATCTGGCCCTTCTCAGCCTCATAGTCCTTTGTAGAACAAAAGATTCATCAATTACTTGTATAAATAAACTAAACCTATATCAATAAATATTTAGTATAATGCATGTTGGCACGATGATAACTTTAGAGGCCAACATGTACCCTACCTCTGGAACAAACTTCCACTAAATGTTAAGCAGAGCAACACCATTGGCACCTTCAAAGCAAACCTAGATAATAGGATGGGTGGCCTGAAATTCTCCTCTGGCCTATATTGTGTGGCCCACCTTGAGGATGGAGGCAACTTTTGAACACAGTTTATTGCCTAGGCTTGTAATGATCTGTAGCCTGATTGCTCAGTACTTATGAATCTGTGAGTCTGTTATATGAGACAAAGTATCTAACATAATTTGTTTGTGTCTTTCGGCTTTTCCCGGTTAAGGGTCGCCACAGTGGAACTCCGGTCCGCTAATGATTGGCAGTAGAGTTTTACATGCTGGCTTGCCGGGCCTAACGTACAACCTTCAACGAAGGAACACCTGTTCACGCATGTCGACACAGAAGACGCTCTGAGAATCGAACGGGCAATGTCTAACTGTGAGGTGACAACGCTACCGCAGCACCACTAACATAATGAAAGAACTAATTCCTAAAATGCCATATATGTTATTGTTTTTGTGATTTTCACGCTGTGTTTTAAGTGAACAGATTTAAGGGGATGCATTAAACACATTAGGTGCACTATACCTAGACATCTAGTCAATATATAAGTGACTGTTGGCACTTAATTTGAAATGCATCACAATGATTTAAGACATTAATACACTGAAAAGCTTTAACAGTATTGTTCAGCTGTTTTTTTTTCTTTATCTGAACCTGTGTATTTCAATGGTTTTAAAGGGAGGTTTGAATGTGCAGCTATGTCATAATGGGCATTCAGGATTGCTAAGCACTTGTATTGAAAAGGACACACACAATGGCAAATACAGAAAGACTTGAAAGGTACAGACTTTGAGTAAGCAGGTATTATTTTGTGTCACAAGAAAATGTTCAAATACTGGATGCATCATATCTTATAGTGAACGTCTTATTAAATGAGTGACTGTCATTTTATAAAGCAAGTGCTTTTTGAGCATTGTATATACTTTATTTGGTGACAATATCATCACGTGAAAATTGTGTGGTTCAACTTCTTAAAATGGTTTGCAAGGTTTTTTATATATATATATATATATATATATATATATATATATGATTGTGAAGCTAATGCATGGTATGTTGTACCTCTATTAAAGTGTACTTAGGTTTTCATGATTTATGTAACTTTTATAAGTATTCACATTAGACTGTGAAATCTCATTTCAGTAGGGTGTACTATTAAATTTTGTCAAAGTTTTTTGATTTATACTATGTTAATTTACAATTAGGTTTTACATTTATTTTTAAGTTGCTGATAATTTATATCACATGTGAGTGCCCTTGTGTATATGTTAACCATTTGTAGCCAACCTTGTACTAATATACAACCCACCCAAAAGCTTGGTCTCTTCTGATAAAGAGCTTCTACATATATCAAATTCTAATAATTCTTCAATCTGTTCCATCTACTCCTATCAAGTTTCAAAAAGCTGGAACTCCATCCTCCTAACAGTAAGACAGGACTGCCTGCCAAATTCATTCAAACTAAAGTTAAAACCTCACTTACTCAACTCCTGACTCTGCAAATGTGCTGCACCAGATTAGCACATCACTCCTCATCAACCTTGTGAGCCTCATTCCTGCTCAACTCCCATCAAATCCTCCTCCTACCTGAACTGTAACTGACTCCCCCCCACCTTTTTGTTACACTCCTTCACCCTCAACTACCCTTGCCTTCTATTTCCCACCCCTGGCTTTCTCACCACTATACCTATATATTGTAAAACATACTGATTTCTGTTAAAAATAGCACCAATATGGCTCTCTGCATACTTTATCAAATGTGAAATGCAGTCCTCCTGCTATTGAAAAATGTTGTAAAAGCTATTGTATATTATTGCTTTTCAGATGTTAGTCTGACTGTATTACTGTTTGTACACTGGAGCCTTTCTCCCCACACCTCTGCAGAAGATGGGTCCTGTGCCCAGTCGGACTTCCCTGGTAAATGAAAGGAATAAATAAGTAAAATAAATAATGACTTTCTACCAAATATCACAGGATGTGTCTAGGAGGTTACAGTATGATCATTGGGAGCTACTGTTTTCTAGTGCTAATGCAGGTAAAAGATTAGGTAAAGCTATGTGGTGTTCACCTTTAATCTGCTTATGTAAATATGTATATTTGAGCATTATCTTACTGCTTATTCTGGAGTACCAGCTTGCACTACCTAGCAGACCACACACAAGCACACAATACCCACTGTTAGATACACACAGAGACACACACACATATACGCACATACATGTGTGTGTGTGTGTGTGTGTGTGTGTGTGTATGTATGTATATATATATATATATATATATCTATATATATATATATATATATATATATATATATATATATATATATATATACACACACACACACACGTGTACACCCCTGCACACACACACACGCACACACACACACATGTACACCCCTGCACACATGCACGAGTGTGCACATACACAGAGCCAATACCTGTGCATTCTGCAAAGTTCTTCATCCGTGATCTCCTCATACATATCACCCACAGGTCACTTTAGGCACAGGTCATCCACCACCGCATACTCACAATAAGCTATAATGCACAGACACTCACCAACATGCACACACATGCAGACAAACGTATGCTCACACAGTCTCTCATACACAGATTCTACAGTCCTTTGCTAGACTGGCAGCCTATACAGGGTGAGATTGCTCTACTTTGCCTGTGCACATTCCCTTCCAGTGAAGTCTACAGCAGTGAGTGGACACTTACACATTGTCTTGAGTAGCATGTGTAGTACAAGGTCTGGGACTTCCATATTGGTCAAGCTTCCCAATTGAGCAGTGTGCCAGTTTGCTTATCGGCCTTATTAGCATTGATGCACCCCTGCAAACTAATGCTCAGTGCTCAGTGCTCAGCAGTGCAGAGCTGAACTGCTGGGCGGCGAGATGTCTATTAGGACAAGCTTGCCTGGTATGTAAGGCACCTTTCACAACTTTGCATGCTAGGCAGTTTTCTATGACCCACACCCAGTGTGTCAAGCTGATATGACTTAGTTTAACTGCTTGGGTCAGAGGCTGTGTTTCATTAAATGGGCTTAAAAATTAACTGAGCGGAAAGGTATTTAAATAGGTAATGGCAGCAGCTGTATGGCATTATTTTGTTCTTAAGCTGCTGATAATGAATGAGAGCACATGACTGGAATGCTTGAGTAGCTGAGGGAGATGAATTGGAGGGATTATTTTGTTTTATTTTTTATCTGCTGTAATAGGAAAATGTTCTGGGCATAAGACTGTAATTAAGTGAATATTTGTTATTTATTTTATTCACTACAGGTATTATTTTAGGTTTATTATGAAGGATGGATCATGAAGCACTGCATGTCAAGATTATTTTGAGAGGATGTGTTTCAGGGGTTCATTGCAGCTCAATGTATGATTTGTAAGTGGTGATATTAATATGAATGGATTCAGTACTACTCCGGGGGAAGGTCATGCTGGTAGGTCATTTGACAACATCAGCAACTACATATGTAGAGATGGGTTTGTTTACCAGAATAGAGAAGTGTATCACATTTATGACCCCCAACACCAGTAAGAGGTAGGATATAGTGGAGCAGATTAGGCAGGATAAAAAGATTATTCCCCTTTATGGTTCATGTTCCCACCAGTGCAAGTATGTGAGATAAATGTGGACTTCTTGAGCACAATTTTTGGTGGAACATAGGGAAACACGGGAAATGAAGACTGATAAATGAAATGATAGGTATTCTAAAGGTGGTGACCCTTTATGTTATAGTTTGGTTACCTAGGTCATACTAAGTTTTTGAAGTGATTTGGACGGTTCATGTAAGTACTCTGTAAAGATATTCCTGATGTTATTTTTCTTGTTTGTTGTTTTTGATCAGATCATAAACTTTTTTTGCAAAAATAAAACAGATTATATTAACTACTTTATCTTTTAAAAAAGGGTATTATATCTGATCTCTTTTTCAGCTTTAAATACGTTTTTCCTCCTCTTGGAATGGATTATTGCTATTACAATGACCTCATAGTGGTCCTCTACCTTTTATATTCACAGGAGATCTTAGTGTCAGTAACACGTTTACAAACAGATGGGTTGTGTATAATAAGTCTTCATTTCCTGTCATCTGGCACCTCCTTCCTTCCTACTACTTCTTGCATTGCTCCTGAATAAAAACTCAGTTTGGTCCCCATGTGCCCTCTTTGGAGTTTTGCTCTAATGTTGAAAGTCCTTTGTCTCTTATACAGTGACTTGTAAAGAGTGCAGAAATTGGCAACTGTCATTTTACTCTGCTGTTCTGACTTTTTTACCTTACCCTTAACGTAACTTGACACTTAGTATTTGTTAACTCTGAAATGATTATCTTTCTCAGGTAGTAGCAGCATCATTATCCCTCATCCATCCCTTAAACTGTCCTCTCCAGGGCTTGTCCTGCTAATAGGTTGAACTGACGAAACCAGAAAGTAAAGTCAGCAAAAAAGACAAACGAATAATTCATAATCTTCTTTATATCATGGGTGACCACTGGTTTAAATGTGTTCCAAGGTATTATGGAGTTCTGAATAGTTTTTGAACATAATTCTGTTTTAGGGTACCACAGAATTGCAGTGGTTAGCATTGCTGCCTCACACTGCTTTGTTGTCTCATTCTGTTCCCATCTGGAATGCCTTCTGTGCAGAGTTTGTATGTTTTTCCTCTGTTCACACGGGGTTTCACCCAGTGATCCAGTTTCCCCCAACAAACGAAGTTACGCTATTAGATGCATTCCTACAAACTGCCCACGTGTGTATATTCAGTGCTTGAGTGAGTGAAAGTGTAGATACATATGTGTGTGTGTATATATGTTTGGGTCTGCACATGTGTATGCATGGATGTGCACAGTCCCAGCTAGAGATTTCTATCTTAACATTCACCAAGAGTCAGAATAAACTCCAGCTACTGTGTATAAAGCAGGTATCAGAAAATGAATGAAGGAATGAGTGAATGATTGTGTTTTTGACAGTTGCTGGTTTTCTTACTCTGCAGTGCATTATTCAATTGTGTGACTATTCCAATAAAATGAGTGTGCCTGATACATGCAGATACTTTGATGGGAACATTTATTTAACATTTGTTGAACGGGAAACTCCGACTGAGCAACAGCCCTTTTTCAGTGGAGGCCCGGGGAGAAAAGCTCCACATCATAGAAAAGTTAACATTCAATAGATTAAGTGCAGTACTCAACATATTAAACATACAAATACATATGAGATATATGTTTAATATCAACATATTAAAAGACATAACATATTTAAAGTACAGTACGACATTTTAGAGAATATATCTTACATAAAACTAATTAACAACATCCTTGTGTGATGTATCTAGCCTATACACATGTTGCATTCCAGAGCATTTTCTAAATAATAAACTTAAAAAGCATAAGATAAACAAATGTAAATATTTTGTGAACAATAAAAACTATTAAACTGTATAAATAGCAATATTATCAGTAAGAAGTATTATTTACAGTGATAATAATCAATGCATTTGTAGTATTCTCCATAAATACTGTAATATATTATAGTGCACACAACCCCCATTACATTTTTTTCTAAACTTTCACAAAGAAATATTCATATCTTGAAAACTATACAACCTAGACATATATTGTTAGCGCATTATTGTTAACCAGACATAAGCTTTCATATGACAAGAGATTCCTCTATAGATGCATGTTTATTGAGCTATTTACAGAAATATGAAATACATGTTTAATTGTATAATTAGAAATTCAAGTAATACTGGATATCCCTCAAGATGTGCAACTTACAGTGCTAATATCAAATGCAGTTTTTCTTTAACATGTAAGGTTTCACCAAATGTCATGCCACAGTTTGTAAGTCACATGGCTTATTTTTGTAAGTACTAAGAAACAACTAGCAATATTCCCAGTATAGTTATATATGAACCAGCATTTTCAGTGAATTATGTCCCACACTGATGTTTCACACTATGCACATCAATAAAACACGTCTCTCAGCTACGAAAATATGACCATAAATTTGAAAATATGATTAATAAGTGGCAAACAAAGATTAATTTCTCCACTGCAGGGCATCCTAGACTAACAGTCTTAGTTTCATTTTGTTAATAACCCCTTACCCTTTCTAATGTTGTTGCTTGTCTTTCGGCTTTTCCCGGTTAGGGGTCGCCACAGTGGAACTCTGGTCCGCTAATGATTGGCAGTAAATTTTCACGAATGCCGAGGTGCCAGCTCGACGTCCAACCTTCAGCGAAGGCACGCCCATTTACGCATGTCTTTCGAACGCCCACCCAACCGCAGGGAGGACATGCAGACTCGACACAGAAGGCACTTTCCACACTCCGGCTGAGAATCGAACGGGATAACCTCTTGCTGTGAGGCAACAACGCTACCGCTGCACCACCATGGATACTGCAACTCCTTGCCCTTTCTAATACTGTCCATTATTAGCTTGTAAGTCACTGAGTTTAAGAAGCCAAACCCAAACATGTTGTGGACACCATAAGGAGGTATGGGTATGAACTGGAAGTATACAAAAAGGCATTATAGGTTTCAGTGAGTTAAGATGAGGAATTGTCGCAGGAAGAGTTAGAGATTCTTTAGGTAATACACAGTTGTCAATCACAAAAGATAAATAAAAGAATTTTAGAAATGTAGCAACACGGGCTTAGAAATATAACTATTGAATTATGTTGCAATGAAAAAATAACAGGAGTCTGAAGTGTATTGGTGTAATAAAGAGTTTAATCTAAATAAAATATCATGGTTATTGGTCACCAGAGTGATAGATTTTTATTTTCATTTCTTTCCATTTAAATTCATTTTTTTTTAATTTTATTCTGTGCGTTATTGATGAAACCCTCTAACAAAAAGACAGTAAAATGTATTACTTGCAAATCTATAAATGCCATCATATGGGACGATGGAATAACTATAATTTCCACCATATAGGACAATGGAATAACTATAAATGCCATCATATGGGACGATGGAATAACTATAAATGCCATCATATGAGATGATGGAATAACTATAAATGTCATCATACGAGACGATGGAATAACTATAAATGCCACCATATGGGACGATGGAATAAGTATAAATGCCATCATATGAGACGATGGAATAACTATAAATGCCATCATATGAGACGATGGAATAACTATAAATGCCACCATATGGGACGATGGAATAAGTATAAATGTCATCATATGAGACGATGGAATAACTATGAATGCCACCATATGGGACGATGGAATAAGTATAAATGCCATCATATGAGACGATGGAATAACTATAAATGCCATCATATGAGATGATGGAATAACTATAAATGCCATCATATGAGATGATGGAATAACTATAAATGCCACCATATGAGATGATGGAATAACTATAAATGCCATCATATGAGACGATGGAATAACTATAAATGCCATCATATGAGACGATGGAATAACTATAAATGCCACCATATGAGACGATGGAATAACTATAAATGCCACCATATGAGACGATGGAATAACTATAAATGCCACCATATGAGACGATGGAATAACTATAAATGCCACCATATGGGACGATGGAATAACTATAAATGCCACCATATGGGACGATGGAATAACTATAAATGCCACCATATGAGACGATGGAATAACTATAAATGCCACCATATGAGACGATGGAATAACTATAACTGCCACCATATGAGACGATGGAATAACTATAAATGCCATCATATGAGACGATGGAATAACTATAAATGCCATCATATGATACGATGGAATAACTATAAATGTCACCATATGAGACGATGGAATAACTATAAATGTCACCATATGAGACGATGGAATAACTATAAATGTCACCATATGACACGATGGAATAACTATAAATGTCACCATATGACACGATGGAATAACTATAAATGCCATCATATGACACGATGGGATAACTATAAATGTCACCATATATGACGATGGAATAACTATAAATGTCACCATATGAGACGATGGAATAAGTATAAATGTCACCATATGAGATGATGGAATAACTATAAATGTCACCATATGAGACGATGGAATAACTATAAATGTCACCATATGAGACGATGGAATAAGTATAAATGTCACCATATGAGACGATGGAATAACTATAAATGTCACCATATGAGACGATGGAATAAGTATAAATGTCACCATATGAGACGATGGAATAAGTATAAATGTCACTATATGAGACGATGGAATAACTATAAATGTCACCATATGAGACGATGGAATAAGTATAAATGTCACCATATGAGACGATGGAATAAGTATAAATGTCACCATATGAGACGATGGAATAACTATAAATGCCACCATATGGCACGATGGAATAACTATAAATGCCACCATATGAGACGATGGAATAACTATAAATGCCACCATATGAGACGATGGAATAACTATAAATGCCATCATATGAGACGATTGAATAACTATAAATGCCACCATATGGGATGATGGAATATGTATAAATGCCACCATATGGGACGATGGAATAAGTATAAATGCCACCATATGGGACGATGGAATAACTATAAATGCCACCATATGGGACGATGGAACAAGTATAAATGCCACCATATGGGACGATGGAACAAGTATAAATGCCACCATATGGGACTATGGAACAAGTATAAATGCCACCATATGGGACTGTGGAACAAGTATAAATGCCACCATATGGGACGATGGAACAAGTATAAATGCCACCATATGGGACGATGGAATAACTATAAATGTCACCATATGAGACGATTGAATAACTATAAATGCCACCATATGGGACGATGGAATAACTATAAATGCCACCATATGGGACGATGGAATAACTATAAATGTCACCATATGAGACGATTGAATAACTATAAATGCCACCATACGAGATGATGGAATAACTATAAATGCCACCACATGGGACGAAGGAACAAGTATAAATGCCACCACATGGGACGATGGAACAAGTATAAATGCCACCACATGGGACGATGGAACAAGTATAAATGCCACCACATGGGACGATGGAATAAGTATAAATGTCATCATATGGGACGATGGAATAAGTATAAATGTCACCATATGAGACGATGGAATAACTATAAATGCCACCATATGGGACGATGGAATAACTATAAATGCCACCATATGGGACGATGGAACAAGTATAAATGCCACCATATAGGACGATGGAACAAGTATAAATGCCACCATATGGGACGATGGAACGAGTATAAATGCCACCATATGGGACGATGGAATAAGTCTAAATGTCATCATATGAGACGATTGAATAACTATAAGTGCCATCATATGAGACGATGGAACAACTATAAATGCCACCATATGGGACGATGGAACAAGTATAAATGCCACCATATGGGACGATGGAATAAGTATAAATGTCATCATATGAGACGATTGAATAACTATAAATGCCACCATATGGGACGATGGAACAAGTATAAATGCCACTATATGGGACGATGGAATAAGTATAAATGTCATCATATGAGACGATTGAATAACTATAAATGCCACCATATGGGACGATGGAACAAGTATAAATGCCACCATATGGGACGATGGAATAACTATAAATGCCATCATATGAGACGATTGAATAACTATAAATGCCACCATATGGGACGATGGAACATGTATAAATGCCACCATATGGGACGATGGAATAACTATAAATGCCATCATATGGGATGATGGAATAACTATAAATGCCACCATATGGGACGATGGAATAACTATGAATGCCACCATATGGGACGATGGAATAACTATGAATTCCACCATATGGGACAATGGAACAAGTATAAATGCCACCATATGGGACGATGGAATAACTATAAATGCCATCATATGGGACGATGGAATAACTATAAATGCCACCATATGAGACAATGGAATAACTATAAATGCCACCATATGAGATGATGGAATAAATATAAATGTCACCATATGGGACGATGGAATAAGTATAAATGTCATCATATGAGACGATTGAATAACTATGAATGCCACCATATGGGACGATGGAACAAGTATAAATGCCACCATATGGGACAATGGAATAACTATACATGCCATCATATGGGATGATGGAATAACTATAAATGTCATCATATGAGACGATGGAATAACTATAAATGCCACCATATGGGACGATGGAATAAGTATAAATGCCACCATATGGGACGATGGAATAAGTATTAATATCACCATATGGGACGATGGAATAACTATAAATGACATCATATGAGAAGATGGAATAAGTATAAATGCCACCATATGAGATGATGGAATAAGTATAAATGCCACCATATGGGATGATGGAATAAGTATAAATTCCACCATATGGGACGATGGAATAAGTATAAATGCTATCATATGAGACGATGGAATAAGTATAAATACCATCATATGGGACGATGGAATAACTATAAATGTCACCATATGGGACGATGGAATAACTATAAATGTCACCGTATGGGACAATGGAATAACTATAAATGCCATCGTATGAGACGATGGAATAAGTATAAATGCCATCATATGGGACGATGGAATAAGTATAAATGCTATCATATGAGATGATGGAATAATTATAAATACCATCTTATGAGACGATGGAATAACTATAAATGCCACCATATGAGACGATGGAATAACTATAAATGCCACCATATGAGATGATGGAATAAATATAAATGTCACCATATGGGACGATGGAATAAGTATAAATGTCATCATATGAGACGATGGAATAACTATGAATGCCACCATATGGGACGATGGAATAAGTATAAATGTCACCATATGGGACGATGGAATAACTATAAATGCCACTATATGAGACGATGGAATAACTATAAATGCCACCATATGGGACAATGGAATAAGTATAAATGCCACCATATGGGACGATGGAATAACTATAAGTGCCGCCATATGGGACGATGGAATAACTATAAATGCCATATGGGACGATGGAATAAGTATAAATGTCATCATATGAGACGATGGAATAACTATGAATGCCACCATATGGGACGATGGAATAAGTATAAATGTCACCATATGGGACGATGGAATAACTATAAATGCCACCATATGGGATGATGGAATAACTATAAATGCCACCATATGAGACGATGGAATAACTATAAATGCCACCATATGAGACGATGGAATAACTATAAATGCCACCATATGAGACGAAGGAATAACTATAAATGTCATCATACGAGATGATGGAATAAGTATAAATGTCATCATACGAGATGATGGAATAACTATAAATGTCATCATACGGGACGATGGAATAACTATAAATGCCACCATATGGGACGATGGAATAAGTATAAATGCCACCATATGGGACGATGGAATAACTGTAAGTGCCGCCATATGGGATGATGGAATAACTATAAATGCCATATGGGACGATGGAATAAGTATAAATGCCATCATATGGGACGATGGAATAACTATAAATGCCACTATATGGGACGATGGAATAAGTATAAATGCCACCATATGGGACGATGGAATAAGTATAAATGCCACCATATGGGACGATGGAATAAGTATAAATGCCACCATATGGGACGATGGAATAAGTATAAATGCCACCATATGGGATGATGGAATAAGTATAAATGCCACCATATGGGACGATGGAATAAGTATAAATGCCACCATATGGGACGATGGAATAAGTATAAATGCCACCATATGGGACGATGGAATAACTATAAATGCCACCATATGGGACGATGGAATAACTATAAATGCCACCATATGAGATGATGGAATAACTATAAATGCTACCATATGGGACGATGGAATAACTATAAATATCACCATATGGGACGATGGAATAACTATAAATGCTACCATATGGGACGATGGAATATTGCCATAACAAACAACTTCTGTGAAGTGCTGAGGAAGAATAAGAAGTAGACGCTTGGAAACTTCAAAGCAATTTTGAGCTACTGTAAGTCCACAACCCGTTTTTTATGATGCAAAACCCGATTGTTATCCACAAGAACCTGCCACTTAAACCATCTAAATAGACCGGATGACTTAACAGCTACCAAGTCCTCCAAAAATCAAATGAACAGCAGTTAGCTCATAAAGAACAAAGCAGAGTCCTCATAAAAATGATATAAAATTCCAAAAATATGCACATGCAAGAATTCATAGTTATGAAAGAAATTAGCAGAACAGGAGTGCTTTGAAAAAAGAGGGTATATTATGCATGAGAAAAAGTGCTAAGCAATGTTTTCAAAAGAATTAAATGAAAATGATACAGAAAAATAAAGCAGCTGTTGTTGAACATGCATAAGACTCGACTTCCGAAGGTAGTGCTAAAATGCTCATCTAATCATTATTGTGTAAGTGTATAAAGAAAACATGCATAGTCAACCAAACAGCCATAGAGAAATATATTAAAATGCCATTGAATGTGTTTCTAAAGAAATTATATCTGGGTAAAGCAGTTGAAAGAAAAAGAAGAAAAAATCTAATTGCTCATTAAGTCTCTCAAGTGTCATTTTAGTCCCTGACAGAGTGATTCTTAGGTTAAGCAGAAATTAATCCACAGGGAGTTTATATCTTTCAAGCAAATTAGATGAAACATTCCTTTAAAGAATATATCACGTTTCAGTTCTCTGTGGAGATCTTAGCACAGCAGGTTTTCTCCGAATATATTTTATTTATTTTTAATGCTTTACTGTTTATGCAGCACTATCTATGGATGGCATATTTTTTACCTCCCCACACACTTCTGTATCGGTATAGTAATTATAAATTTCCATAGGGCATGGGACAGCTAGATAACTCTGCAGAATAAAAAGTCCATGTGCTTTGATCCTTTTTTATAATTTTTATTTGTCTTCATATCTTCTAGGTCTGCTAATGAAACAAAGAATCCAACAAAAAGCATTCCATCCTGATAGAAGCTTTACAAAGTATCATCCATTTCATTTTAAGAGCAAAAACAAAGTCAACAACCATGTGACAAGCAAAGTAAGTTACTGGTATGTGCAGTAAATAGAAAATAAACATTAGGATTGATATTTTGATCTGAGGACTTTTTTTGGAAGTATTATGAAATATAAAACAAACTGATTTAGTGTTTATAACCTAAAATATGAAACAGAGTTAGTTTCTACTAACACTGTTATTTTTATATTTCAGGTTATCTCTAAAAACATAAGCTAAAACATCAGTCCTAACATTTACATTTTATCTGCAGTTTATATACATAATTTATTTTAAGTGGTAACTGCCAATTTCTTAGCTTTTTTAGTGCAAGTGAAAGACAAACTTTCTTCTCAAAAATATTACACTTTTATTACTGTGTTTCTTGATATTTTGTATTACTAGGCAATGTTTTGCTGAAAGGCAAAAAAATCTGTCTTTCTATAATAGAATATTATAGCTCACATGCATAAATACTTACCAATAAACAATGCAACAGATTCTTAAAGTATTGCACTTGCCTTAATTCTGTGAACTCCCTTTTTGCTATGTGCCTAAAAAGCATTAAACAACATATTTTAGTTTTAACACTTAAATATTTTCTAATATACAATAATAATAAACCAATTACAACAAAAGACATTCATTAAATTGTTTGAAAAAAATTGCTCTGAAGTATGGACAATCATTTATTTAAGTAGTGCAATCTTAGTTTCTGTGAAGGTTTTATTGGTTTATTTTCTGTTTTTCTTCAAAATCATGCTTTTTAAAGCTGTACCCTACTTTAAGGGACCCTTATGAATCCAGTAGACCTGCAGTTAAGATCTATTGGCAAAGTGCAACTTTCTTGTGTTTTCTGACTTATCCATAAATATTTACAAGTTTGAGTTTGGTCCTTTAGGAAAGCTGCCAACTCAAAACATTTTCAAAAACAATCACTACTTTTCATATGCACATAACCCAATAATGTTTCTGTAAGGAACCATTTTAAACTTTAAACTTTGAACTCCAGAATTACATATGTACATTTGTTATTACAGATAACATTTAAATGCTTTGAACTTGTGTCTGACAGAGCTGTGTTTCTGTGTGTATTTCTTCTTTAGTGAAACAAATGAGATTCCATCGTTTCTCTTTTGGTAAATAAAAGTGACTCTGTCTTTGTGGCTTAGTAACCAGGACACTTACTCCAGGCCTGCTGTGAGTGTAAAGTTACAAAGTGTATAATTCCATTTAATAACTGCTGCTGTACCCTTTGTCAGTAATTAGCTGCCAAAATGATGTAATTTCAGGGATGACTGAATCACTTTAGAAGCATAGTTTTGAAACAGTATCCTAGTAACTGCTTTCATTCTTCTGTTCTTACACCGAAGGGATACTTTTTTTTGCATTCTTTTTACAAATCAGTTTCAACATTATGAGATGGTGATGGAGAGACCAACATATTTCACAGGGAAAATTCATAAAACTGCAAACAGCTCAGGAAATCATCAAAACGTTTTCTGTATCTGGGGATTCACTGGTACACTTACTATATCCCATGTTTTTTTTGTATACTTCATCAAATAGATATGTTCATCTGTTGTATTACTATAGTTTTGGTAGCCACATTTTTGACATGTTCTTATAGGTTCATAGGTTCATAGACAAGTACAATGCTAACTGCCCCTGTGGGCCATTTTAAGCCTAGCCAATATCCCTTTTTGTGCTCATAATATTCCATGCCATTTTTATTAATTATATATTACCCATAAAGAGAATAACTGGGATCATACTATACATAATTTGAGGGGACATATACATGGAATAAAGCATTTAGGAGCTGCATCTGTCCATTAGTAGTACAGGGGGCAGTCTTGGGGTAAATTTTCTGTTTCTTGGTTGTGTTTGAAAATGGACAGGGATAAACTTTGTTTTATGTGGATGGGGAATTTGTTCCATATCAGCGGTATCCTTTGCGAAATATACCTGTCCTTCCAAAACATTCTGTTGATATTGAGGAAGAGGTTTAGATCCCTAGGCTGAGCATTTCTAATGGCATTTGACTGCCTGATGTGCAGTAAATCTTCAGTAATTGGTCAGAGGATGACTTATTCTCTGTATTATATTTCCAGATACCAGACTTGAATTCTTGCCCCACTGTTGAGCACCGTGTCTTGAACTGACCATTGACTATACCCCTTCACAATGAAACCACTGCACAGTGTCCCAGGATGTGATAATGAAGACATTGAGGTTTTCTTTCTCTTCCTAGTTTCAGCCATCTTGTTCACCTTCCCATTTTGTGGATTACCAGTAGTTACTAGGCATGCAAACCAAGAGACCACTGAGAAGCCTAGACCCACTTTCCAATTGTTCATTATACTGTCTGGTTAAATGGCTTGCTCTGAGTCACACTGGAGGCTGAAGAAATCAAATTCTGGGCTACAGGAAGGAGCTTCTTATTTCTGGCTGAGAAGGCCAATACCTTATCCATTAGACCACTGGGGCCTGCTACCAGCATTTAGTCAAGTACACTGCAACACATGCATCAGTGCTGCTCCTGTCAAAGATGCTTAATATTCAAGCCCAGTGTAAAGGACAGCAGAAATGACAAATATTTTCCTTTCATGCTACATGGCATGATACGTGCACATCTGACTAATAGCATGTTGGAGGTAAATTAATTTCCTTAAGGATAACTTTAGATGTCAACCACCACATTTCAAGTTAAGCAATGGAGTGTGTAAAAACCTGGTTACTTCCTGGTATTTGAGTAGCCCTCCAGTTACTTCCTGGTATTTGAGTAGCCCTCCAGTTACTTCCTGGTATTTGAGTAGCCCCCCAGTTACTTCCTGGTATTTGAGTAGCCCCCCAGTTACTTCCTGGTATTTGAGTAGCCCCCCACATCATAGCCTTACCTTTTGTACTACTGACCCAGTTACAAGAACTACATTCTAGCCCAGAATGCCAAAATGGAAAGAACACTTTTTCAGACTGTATATAGGTTATGTGGCTTAGATAAATTTATTTACATTTGTTTACCAAATAGAACACTAATCAACCATGACCTAATTATGACTCTGGTGACCTAGAATTAACTAGCAATCCATGAGCTATAGAAGCCAGCTGGGGAGAGTGAGCCTGAACTACTGACATCAGCTCACCTGTCTTGGGGGGATGAGATAGTCTGGTCTGCTGCACTACTAACATCTGGTGAAAATAAGGTGTAGCATCCTACAGAGCAAGGACCAAAATGCAGAATGGCCTGGCAAGCAGCACATGCTGCTGTAGTCAGGCATGCGTGCAAGCTTGCATATGTCACTGGGCCACTATTGCAGGACTCACTTCAGCAGTGCCCATGAGGCTGCCAAAAGGAGGGCAGCTGTGGACCATTTGACAAAATTTTTCAATATCTACTTTCCTTAATTTTGTTCTCAGAACCCTGTGTTTTGTGTAACGGCACCAACAAGCTGTTAGTGCATACTTGTTAAACTACTCCCTGCCTTAACATATTGCAGAACACCTGACATTTAATGTATGCCATTAGTAAGAGGGGGGCTGGTGCCCCCTTTCACCCCTAACTTATCAGAAATGGGTTAAGGGCTTCCTTACTAATGGTGAAAAACATTTTTTGCAGATTTTTTCCCCAGAAAGACAGAGATGTGTCAATGTGATATCACTGATGACATCTTCTTCAATGTGATGTCACTGATGACATCTTCTGTAACCCTGTTAGGTCATGTTGCAGAGTATAAAGGTGTTGGTATAATAACGCATTGCCGCCCATTTAAAAATACCTCCTGATCCTCCCTCAGTGAGGGCTATGATCTCTGGTTCTTGTCATCTCCCTCTTACAGTGTTCTTGGATGCCTGGTAGGTGGAAGGAATATGCAGGCTCAGTTGAGAACTGGAGTCAGTGGTTTTGTGGACAAGGTGGTGAAAGAGACATGAAAAAAGTCTTTTTTCATTCGGTCACTGTGGGATCCTTCTACAAGTACATTTGTAAGTTACTCTACGCTACTGGTGTCTAGTCTATTTATTTTTTGCTGATTCACACTCTTCACGATTGGCTGAATTGCAACTTATTCCCTGTACTCTTTTTACAAAGCATTTTAGTGTTCTACTATATGAAAGCAGCAAAGTAAAACATGAAAAATATTTAGTAATGCTTCAGAAATAACTCAAGTCACTTAGATGTATAGAACCTAATACAGAAATCACAAATACAATGGCTCTCATGCATCATTATAAATGCTCAATCATTTTAGTCTGTGCGCTGCTTGAGGATACAAAAAATGATAATGAAGTCTACCATTCCCTAAAGAAGATAAATAAAAATTGCCTTTTCAGCTAATGACTTTGGCTATGAGTCGAGTTTATCCATCATTGGGTGCTTATGTTTCTAAATGACATGGCAAGCATGTTCTTATGCTGGATAAATGAGCTGTGACAAATTAAACAGCGCTGCCTTCTACCGCTGTTTATATTGTGTTGCTGAATTAACTGTTGACATCCAGTATCACTGATCTGTGATAGACGTGCGATTCAAAAGAGAGGACTTCTTCATACATATTGTCATTCTTTTGATTTAAGACTACTTATTTTTATCAGTTTATTTCTTTTGGCAGGTTTGGGTACTGGTGTATCATTGTAAAGGTAATCCATTTTCTGAGTGACAGTCCTTAATATATTGATTCTGTTCCATCAAAACAACAATTAACTACAAAGTAAGCCCTAGTAATGGCATTTATAAATAAAACAGCTAGTATTTGAAAAAGACAAAGAATGACATGCAGAAAGTCTTAATTTTTCTTTATGTGTCATTTATATTTTTTCATTTGCTTATTATGGCATGCTTTAGCACTATGAACCTGCAATTACTTGTTCTGGTATTTAAACATCCACACAGGATGCACAGGTAATTACTAGGAGAAAAAAAAACACCACATTGGTAAAGCAAATAAGCAATGCAAAATTTAATTAATATTTGTTGCAAAAGTGCACACGGGATTTTCATCAGAATAAATACACAAGAGAATCATGTGACTTTTTAAAGCAACAGCATGTCATATGACCAGGCACAAGTCATATGACATTCAATCATTCAGTAGTGCATCTTAAAATCTTTGTAATGCATAAAAATTGTGGTGAATAGAAAAAGATTACCAAAACTATAACATAATGTAAACATTCATAACAGATGTTAAAACTGTTTCAAGGCACACATTTAAAAATGCATTTTTGTACAAACAGAACTCTTATAAACATTAAATCTGTGCCCCCTTTAATGCAATGAATCTGACATCCACAGGAAAGCCACTCATTGTAACATGTTTTTACATTACTGTACTTCCTTACTTGCAACGAGGAGGGCAAACATCCTGTGGATGTGGGAGAAGAAATTTACTTTTAATTCTATTTATTACAGACCCATTGCCAAATATTTATGATGCCTGGATGATATTTTTTTAATATGGACTAGTAATGAACAAGAGTGCCAGGATTTCTTGAATTAAATCAGCACCACTACTGACTTTTTACAGTTTATGGGGGATGTCAGCAAAGAGGATGTTAACTTTCCACAGGTCATCATTTCCAAGAACTGTGAAAATCAATGTTATGAATTTAACATCCACAGGAAAACCATTCACTCAAACATGTTTTTTACATTACTACAGTGCTATACATATTAGAAGAAGAAAAATGTCCTAAAAGGCCTGATGATTTGACTCTCAATACTAGTTTTGAATGACAGACAATTTAGTAGGGAACTTGGGGTTCACAAGGAAATGCTTGAAGAATAGTGCTACCCGTATGATCTGATTTAGTTGTGACACTGAGGCTTTAAACAAAAGAGGTACTAATTTTAAACCGCTGTTAAATCATCCTGACAGTGTTGGTATCAGACAGGTTAATGAGGGGGATTTTTCAAAAGCCATGATTATAAGCTACAGTACCTGTATATGGAATGTTGAAAATGTAATGAACAAGAATTGGAAGATTGTGTTTGGTTTTTTTGACTTATTAGGTAGAATTGTGGTCTGTGTAAGTTTCAATTAAAAAAAAGGAAGAAACTTGAGGTTGTTTTTTTTTTTTTTGAACGTGAGACTGGTAAGGACAATGTGTCACTGAATGCGAGGGGGATGAAGAAAAGTGGTAGCTGCACGCAATACTGATTTATTTTTGAAGCTGTTAACATTACTGTTGAAAACTACCACTATGTTATTTCCCCAAATGGATCATTTAACTGTAGTACTAAGGGTGTGGTGCATGTAGCTCTCTGCATGTTATGTCCACTTTTTTATGTCAGCAAGACAGAAAGAGCATTAAGGACAAGAACATACCAACACACTTGCACCATTTCTAAAGTCAACAATACTAATGCTCTATACTGCCACAGTAAGACCTGTAGTAATTTTAAAAAAATACATTTTTTAATGGATGAAATGGTATGTGTGTTTTCCAGGGGAGGCAGTTGGGAAGCTTTTCTTTAAAGCAGAAAACTTGACAGGCAATTATTTCTTATTGCAGCTAGCGTCCCTGACTTAAATTATAGAATTAGTGCAAGTCCTTTAATTGTCAACGAGAGGGCACAAATTTAATGTTTACAAGAGTTCTATTTGTAGAAAAATGTCTTTTAAATGTGCTTTTTAAAATAGTTTTGACATCTTATATTATTGTTTTAGTAATTTTTTATGCATTACAAAGATTATATGATCCACTGCTGAATGGGATATGTGAGTGCAGTGTGTGTGTGTGTGTGTGTGTGTGTGTGTGTGTGTGTGTGTGTATGTGTGTGTATCACATACTATGAGTGTGGCAGTTAGCACAGAGGTTTAAGGCTGCTTCCTGTGGTCTTGAGATTTGATTCCTCAGCCTTCATTTGCCTACTTTATGACTTTGGGCATGTCATTTAACCAGACAGGGCTTTGGGTTACTTGAGAAACTGGGCATGACTCCTCAATGGTCCCCTGGATTGCATACCTAGTAACTGCCTATCATCACATTCCACTATCCTCCAACGTAACAACAAACCAAAATACAAAGATTTTTTGATGCACTTCTGAACAAGTGGATGTCATATGACTTGTGCCTGACATGACATACTTTAGCTATAAAAGGTCACCTGAATTGCTTGTGTAGTCATTCTGATGAAGTTTCTGTATGCACTTTTAGAATGAAAGTGCAAATTTTTGATTAAATTCTTCTTGGCTCATTTGCTTTACCAATGTGTTTTTTGTGTTTTGGCTTGTTATGATGGAGGATAGTGGAATACGACGATAGGCAGTTACTAGGTATGCATTGAGGAGTCCTGCCAGTTTCTCAATTAACCCAAAGCCCTGTCTGGTTAAATGACATGCTCAAAGTCATAAAGTAGGCAAATGAAGGCTGAGGAGTCGAATCTCAAGATTACAGAAGCAGCACATTAACAGCTCACAGCCTTAAACCTCTGTGTTAACTGCCACACTCATAGTACGTGATGCACACACACACACACACACACACACACACACACACACACACACACACACACACACACACACACACACACACAGACACACACACGCACACACAGAAACACACAACACGTGCACTGCACTCATAGTATGTGATGCACACACACACACACACACACACACACACACACACACACACACACACACACACACACACACACACACACACACACACACAGAAACACACAACACGTGCACTGCACTCATAGTATGTGATGCACACACACACACACACACACACACACACACACACACACACACACACACACACACACACACACACACAGACACATGCATATATATATATATATATATATATATATATATATATATATATATATATATATATATATATATATATACTCAAAGATTCAAAGAAACTTTGTTGTCATTTAGGACCACACAAGTGCAGCCTAAATGAAATTACAAATGTCAGTTCATGAGAGAAATGCAGTGCAAATAACATAGATACAGAGGTATCAAAGAATAACATAAAGAAAATAACAAAACATATGACATGCAAGAGGTAGATCACATTACATAAACACATTCCATACCCATTATCCAGTGATAAATAATAAATAAATACCCACCACCAAATCCCTACACTGTTAAGATAGAGAATAAATAGAGACTAGTGAATAGCAGCTGTTTAGTTACCATATTGCACTTTTATTTTATTTATTTATTTTATTTTACATTTGTTGACCGGGCTGGTCCAACTGGATTCATGTCCATTTTCAGCAGAGGCCCGGGGAGAAAAGCTCCAAGTGAGGTACAATAAACATTGAGCATTATTCATTAAAAGCATTTAACAGTAAATAAAAGTTACACACATAGTTCTTTTACAGTGTCTGCAATAAGCAAAATAAGAACATCAAAGGGAAAAAAGCAAATTTGAATTTAGTAGTAGGTTTTTGATAAGATTAGAAGCAAGATAAGTGAGAGTTCTAGGAGCAGAATGGTATCTAGTCAGGGTTAGAGGTGAGTTTTGAGTTGGGATTTGAAGCTGGGAAGAGTGGAAAGAGCAGTGAGTTTGGAAGGATGGATACTTCAAAGACGTAGTAGAGACCAAAGCATTTTTTAATTTTCTCTAGTTAACTCATTATATCCTGTTAGCCATTTTTTATACAGGTGAGAGTCAAGCTTATGATTTTATCAAGTCATTAAATAAGTGATGCCCAAAGATAAATGGTGTAGTAATTACACCACATATGCTTCAAAGTTCTGGTATGTTCAGGAACCTTTGTTAATAGACAAATGTGTTGCACCTGTTGAAAGAAATGACTTGAGTCTCATTCTTTCTTTGGGACACAAACTTGTTTTTACAAAGATTTCACATACTTAAGTCACACAGTGGAGTTTATACTGACAATAGAACCAACCTTTAGGTGCTGTTATACTGACAGGTTACTATTTTTTGGATGGTTAACACAACAAAAATCTCACAATTGGCCAAACAATTTCTTTAAACTAAGCTGGTTGACAGAAATATCAGTAAAAGGACATAGCTTACTTTCATTTTACTGTTCATGGCAAGCTTATGAACTGATTTATAATTAACTGCATTTCATTTTGCAACTGTGAAATCCATTGAAATAAGAAATACAGTAAGACAAATACTTGCCATGATATAATGTTATTCTAAAAGTGTATTAATTCTGGTTTAAGCACTTGGGCTTTCAGGCCAGTTATTTTACATTAAGAGGGTTCGTGGTCTGCACTCTTGTGGGAGGAGAGGCTGGACTCTGCCCTTCTGAGCTGGGAATTTCTGGTTAAAGGCTTATAGTGCATGCATATCTGAACTGCTTCTTACTGAAGTTGGTGCGCCTTGTTTGCTGTGGCATAGACTAGTATTCAATTGTATTTATTACTGCTTGGTTGTAACTTGATTAAAGTGTAGCTATCATTCTCAGACCAGTTGTTTTACATTAGGAAGGTTTGTGGCAAGCACTGTGGTGGCAGGACAGGTAGCTTTCATCCTTCTAAGTTGGGAACTGCTGATTGAGAGCCCAGTGTCCAAGTGTATTAGTTCTGGTTTAAGCACTTGGGCTTCAGGCCAGTTATTTTACATTAAGAAGGTTTGTGGTCTGCACTCTTGTGGGAGAAGAGGCTGGACTCTGCCCTTCTGAGCTGGGAATTTCTGGTTAAAGGTTTATAGTGCCTGAATATTTGAACTGTATCTTATTGAAATTCACTAGATCCAGGCCTGCTGAATCTAGCTTTGTTTATATGCTTGTTGTTTGTTTGCTTATTTGATCACTAGTGATATCTGCATTGCTTACTGTACTTATTTCCTTGTTTCAAAGTTACTGTTTGTCGTTTTGCATTTAGTTACTTGTCTCACTAAAGCAATTATACAAGTCAGCACTAAAAATTAAAAGCACTACACCCTCACTCCCCACTGGCCCTTGTTTTCAATTATTAAGGAATTATATTATTCTAGCATGTCCAAAGGTCAGTTGTCAATCTCCGTCCAGCTGGTGAATCTGGGAATCTTGAGGCAAGACAACCCTCTCCTCCTCCCACATAACACAAATACTGAGATGCAGCTACACACACCACAAAACCAGCCTCACATAATGCTACCACACCACTGAATCAAACACATAAACACACGAGGCTCTGCTAAACAGCAGAGGCCTCCAAAGCAGACACCCAAACAACTGCTACCTCAAGACACCCCACAAGCAACACAAACTACAAAATCAGTAATACAACACCAAACATACTTGTCATAGGTGACTCCATAGTCAGACACACTGACGTCCCACTCACCAGGCTGAACAAGGAGAGGGTCACATAACACAAGCACTTGGGTCACTCCACGGCAAGTACAAATATGACACAGTCATTGTCCATGCTTGTAGCCCAGGCAGGTATGACCCTGACCCTGAGCAGTATCCTTCCTTCACCAAGAATGATGCCACAATATAGAGACAAGATGATCAGCTTTAACAATTGGCTTAATGTCTGGTGTCATTCTAAGGGGATCCAGTGTCTGTCTGCCTGGGATGGCATGCGCAAGGCTCAAATTCTAAACCTACCACCCTAGAAAACAAAAATGGGAAGAAACTCTGTGCTGTAACTGAAACCTGGTTCTGGCCCCAAAACCCGGACCACACAAAAGGAGGGGGTGTATCCATATTCATAAAGGAAGTATAGCCATCACATTACATAATAGTAATGCTGGTGGTAATTGCTCAGTGCAGCAGGATTAAATGAAAAAAAGAGGCTTCAATGTATCGGGTATTATGGTTGGTGTCCATATTAATAAGTCTCACAGTTGTAGGATATAAACTGTTCCTGAATCTGGTAGTCCTACAGCGGAAGCTGCGATACATCCTTCCAGATGCAAGTTGTGAGAATCAGTTGTGGGCTGGATGGGTCCAATCAACAAGTATTTTATATGTTCGCTTTCTTGCTCTTGTAAAGAAAAGCTCCTGAATGGAATAGCATGTTTTATATAGTATGCACTATAAATACACTGGCACAGGGATAGTTAGTGTTCAGCAAATAGTTTTGTGTTACTAATGGTAAAAACAGCAATTCAGCAACCTTTGTATCAATCATTTGTTTGCTACCAATGACTGGTAAGGGATTTGGATGGACCTTTTCCATTTACCATGCTTACTCATAGAACACATTCAGAAGCAAATATTGCACTGCATATCATAAATTATCATGATGAGTGGTGCCGAGAAGGAATGATTCAAAGAAACACACAGTGTGACCATGCAAGTGTGAAAAATAGCATGTTATGATCACATGCAAATGAGTGCATTATAACATGCAAATGAGTGTGAACATACTAATGAGAACCATTACATAAGCAGTGATGAGGTTGAGCTCAGAGGCACATATCAGAAATGAATACAATTTGCAGCATGATGAGCTGTGTGGTGATCAGCTTATGTTACACCATCATTTTCTGGTGGACACTTGTATCACTCATGGTAAGGTGAAAGGAAAAGCATTTACATTAGCTGGTCAACATGCTAGTGGATGTTTTGAAGCCAGTGTCTATAATGTCATGTCACCACTCTATACAGCAGAAGAGTCTGCCAGGAGTTGACAAACCATTGCTTGCATGACCAGGACATAGTCAACTGTGACCAAGTGGACAGAGTCATTGAACAGTAGTTAGCAAACATACGCAGTCCTTCCATGGTATCAAGGGGGAATACATGGACTGTCTGTCCCATTAGACACAAAGGTTTGTGTACCTTTAACCACCTTTGCCAGAGGACCTTTCAGTTTTTGACTGGGGACATGCTAGGAGTTTTGCTCACATCTCAGCCTCATGAATCCAAGGAATCTGTTGCATTCTGCTAACCATATGTACAATTTTATACTGTGCTTTGCATTTTTAAACTGTATTTTTTGCTATGCTGCTATTTTTATAAAACTGTTCTTGCTGATTTGTTGCACTTTTTGTCTGTTGTAGCGTAGACTAGATTCAGACCTGTTGAATCTGGTTCTGTTTGTTAAATTGAGCACCAAACCAGGCTATATTTTGTTGGAGAGGGTCCCCCCTGCACCCTTGTGGGAGGAGAATGTAGTTAGGACTCATCTGATTGAAGGCTGCTGGCACAGGGTTCAGTTCTGAGCTTTTTGTATTAGTTAAATTGTTTAATTCAGTTTGCTCACTGTTTAAATACAGCTCCACAGAGTTAGGCAACCAGCCACTGCTCTGATGTAGTCATCTGTGCAAGCCAAGGAATCTGTTGCATTCTGCTAACCATAAGTTCAATTTTATACAGTATTTGGCACTTTTAAACTGTATTTTTGCTATATTGCTGATTTTTTTTTAAAACTGTTCTCGCTGATCTGTTGCACATTTGTCTGCTGTAGCACAGACTAGATTCAGACCTGCTGAATCTGGTTCTGTTTGTTAAATTGAGCACTAAACCAGGCTATCTTTTGTTGGAGAGTGCCCCCTTGCACCCTTGTGGCATGAGAGTGCAGTTAGGACTCATCTGATTGAAGGTTGCTGGCACAGGGCTCGGTTTTGAGCTTTTTTATTGGTTAAATTGTTTAATTCAGTTTGCTCACTGTTGCTACATAAGCCTCATGTTAGTGCAGGTTTGCACTTGTTTTAACATAGCTCCACAGAGTTAGTCGACCAGCCACTGCTCTGCTGTATTCATTTGTTTCTGCATAGTGCACCTCTGTGCACCATCTCAGCTGTGCTTTTGCCCCTTGAACAGTCCCAAAACCACCAAATGTACAATGGTCTCATACCATTTAGAGAATCCTGCTAGTATAGTCCCTTTATAGAGCACCCCATTAGTATAGACCCTGTCTAGAGCACCTGGTTATACCACCCCCCCATTTTCTCTCCCCACCGTGAAAACAGGATTCAATCTAGCATCATGGATGTTCAGTTTCTCTCCATTTCTCCTACCAGCCTGATTGACATGGTATCCTGAGGCAGTGTAGCAACTGCCTCATGTGCACTGACAACCCTCTACTCCTAAATCACCCAAGTACAATTTGTGAGAGATGTATCTACACTAAGAATCTGGAATCCTTGCTGTCTTGTGCACAGAACAGTAACACTGAACAGGTTGTTAGCTCACATACTATACCTTCTATGCAAACCATGCACTCAACACATAAACCATCATACATGGAAGTACTCACCAGATACCTAAACACTGGAGACCTTCCAAACACAAACATGCTACACCTAAAACAGTGCCTACAGCACTCAATACACATAAAAACACAAGCTCCAGTGTCTCACCAAACAAGCGCCTAAGGCAAAGCACATCTAAACCAAATATTTTAGTCATAGGTGACTCCATTGTGAGGCACACAGATGTCTAACTCATCAGGGTGGACAAGGAGAAGGTTACGGTCAGCTGTCTATCGGGTGCCAGAATCCATCAGATCACACATGCACTCGAGTCTCTCAACAACAAGTACCGTTATGACTCTGTCATAGTTCATGTTGGTGTGAATGACTTGAGACATACCTCACTGGACTATATGAAGAGAGACATGATTGAGCTCTATGAATATGTGTCCCAGGCAGGTATGTCCCTATCTTTGAGCAGCATTCTACACTCACCTAGGTTGATGCCACAGTATAAACAAAAAATGATTGACTTCAACAATTGACTTAGTTTCTGGTGTCATTCTAAGGGGATCCAGTTCCTGCCAACCTGGGATGACATGGTTGATAGACCATGCTGCTCTGCCAGACATGGTCTTCACCTGTCACATCTATGCTTTCGGTTTCTGGCTAAGGCACCTGCATCCCCCATAGTGCCTCTTTAGGGAAGGTCTCAAGAACAAAATGTCTGACATGAAAATACCCCTCACAAATAAATGAAAGGTTACGCTGCTGAACGTGAGGAGTTTAATTCAGAAACACAAATAAATGAAAGGTTACGCTGCTGAACGCGAGGAGTTTAAATCAGAAACTGCACTCGCTGGAAGCACTCCTTTCCCTGGAGGATGTTGACATCTGTGCAGTCTCAACAATAAAAATACTTCACTGTGGGGAACTGAGTCCAATACAACACATAAATCCAAATTCTGAAAAAAGGATCACAGAAACTCCTTTCATTTTTATAAGCAAAATATGTAATTTCTGTGATAATCTGTTTCAGCTAAAGAGATGTGTTTATACTGTAGATATATTTTAATTTGTTTTAGATATCTATTTTTTTTAGCTAATTATATAGTATATTTCTATTGGATGGGCTGTGTCACATGATTTTTACTGTTACTATTTTACTTTAAAGTGAAGGAATTGATCGAGCATTTCTGTGATCCTTTTTTCTGAATTTGGACATCTGTGCAGTCACAGAAATTTGGTTTAGGGACACAGACAGTACCCCAGCCTTGCAAGGCTACAATGCCTTCCACACTATCAGACTGCAAAATGAAGGTGTGAGAACCAAAGGAGGAGGAGGAGTATCTAGCTTCATCAAAGATAAATACACCTCTAGACTGGTCAGACAGGAAAACTCCATGGAGTTACTCCAGGTTCAACTAACTGTGGATAAGATCCCTCCTTCAAGTCATCTTTAGCTATAGGCCCCCTTCAATGAACCAAGATACCCATGTTGTTTATTTGGACCTACTTGAGTCAATTAAATTACAGCCAAACACTCTAGTCATGGGCGTTATTAACTATCTGTCCATTAACTGGGAAACTTATACGAGTACCAATATGCTTGTACAAAGCTTCCTGGACTTTATTAACACTAATGGCCTGGGACAAATAGTACGCAACCATACAAAGGTCTCAAATATTCTGGACCTATACCTAACCAACATGGATGACCATTGCACCACCACAAGTATAGGACTCCCACTGGTTAAATCTGATCACAAATCAGTCACATTTGAAGTAGCTATAACACCTGAACCCCTATTAGGTGAAATCAGGCTAAAAAATTTCATCAAAGCTAATTATACCCTCCTAAGGAATGGCATAAATAATTTCCAAGCTCCTGTTCCCACAGATGGCATTGACAACTATATTAAGGTATACACAAATGCCCTGTACAAACAATTACACAAATATAGTGAAGTAGCTGTAGGATCAAAACAAGATCCTCAAGAAAAAGCAAGCCCCCCTGATTGACATCAAGCATTAATAAGTTACACAAGGGAAGAAGTTGCTGTATAAGTGTAAAAAAGAGAGGTCCCAGCACTGGAAGAACGCCATAGTCTGCTTGAACAAACAAGACAACTTGTAAAATCCTCTAAGTGCAACTCAAAACAATTTTAGCAACCATAGCTAAGGATAACTATAAGGCATTCTTCAGCTGTATCTGTAACCTAAAACATAGGGCCCAGATGTGTTCTGAACTAGCTGTGGATGGCATCACACACACTGATCCTGCAAAAATAGCTAACCTATTAGCCAATAGGTTTGGTGAAAATTTCACCCCCCTGTTCCCTCCAAACATTCTACAAAACATTCCCTTTACATTTCTTCCACCTTGCATCTCCAAAGAGCAAGTCAGTAATGCTTTGTCCAAGGCCAAAAACACAGCGTCTACGAGACCAGTTGGCATCCCAGGTTGTGTTTTAAATGGTCTAAAACATGAGTTAGCAACTCCATTACGTACTCTCTTCAACCACAGCCTGAATACTGGTTTTGTCCCTGCTGAATGGAAAACAGCAACCATCATCCCTCTTCATAAAGGGGGTACAGCAACAGACCCTGAGAACTACAGACCCTTAAGCTTAACCAGCTTTATCTGTAAGGCCATAGAACAAATCATGTATCCTATAAATAAGGATATAGGTGGTCTCCAAACCCTCGATCCAACACAGTTTGGTTTTGTCAAAGGCAGGTCATGCATGGTAAACCTGGTGGACTTCTTCAAAAATGTCACCAGAGCCATAGATTAAGGCAAATCTGTGCATACAACCTACCTTGTCTTAGACAAGGCCTTTGGCACAATCCCACATTCTGGCATCATTGATAAATTCTCCCAGTTGAATATCAACCCTTATGTCATCAGGTGGGTTGCTAAGTAGCTCACCAACAGATCACACTCAGCAAAAGTTAGGGACTTTACCTCAACCCCAGAACTGTCACCAGTGGGGTTCCACAGGGGTCAGTGCTGAGCTCCCTATTGTTTGGAATATACTTCTCTGAAGTTCAGGCCAAAACAGAGGGGGTTGTGGCTGACTAAGTTTGATGATGACTGCAAATTAGGTGCAATCATAGAATCCCCAAACTATGCCAATATACTTCAAGAGGGACTTGCACAAAACAGTGATTGGTGCCAAAACCATGGATTCAAACTCAGTTGCTAAAAAATGCATTATTATCCCCTTCAATAAAAACAATATCCCTGCAGACTATCATATAAATAATACCACCCCAAATAACAACTCAGTAGTGGGAGACTTGGGAATGCAAGTTGACTGTGGCCTAAACTTTGACCACCATGTGTCTACTGAGGTAAGAAAGCATTGTACGTCACACACCTCATTATCACAGGCATTGGCTCAAGACAGAAAGAGGCCATAACACCCCTGTACTCAACCCTAATCAGATCAATAAGTGAGTACAATGCTCCCTTTGGTATGTACTTTACCAGGCACCTGCAGGAACTTGAGAGACTTCAGATATTTCTAACCAAGATAATTCAGGGTCTCGAGCACATGTCATACACTGACAGACTGAAGTCACTGTCACTGTACTCAGAAGCATACAGACTACTTAGAGGAGACTTGTGCTTGGCCTACAGAGCGATCTCAGACCCAAACCTAATGGAAATGCTGCACTTCTGCAAGTCAAATGGACAAGGGTCACCCACTCCAGGGACCTTAACCTGGCCTGCAACAACAGGACCTGTTGGACAAACAGATATGTCTGTCAGACATTACCACTCCTCTGGAATAAGCTACCATTTCACATCAAACAAAGCCCCTATATGACCCTGTTTAAGCATAGCATGGATGGCTGGATGGGAAACCATAAATTCCTGCTGATGACTTCACCTATGACTCTCCTAGATATGGGTAGTCATTACTAACTAAGATCTCAAGTTTAGGCAAGATCCTTTATATTGTGTTTCTCTAGTATTATAGTGGATTCACATGGCTAAGCTTATAAAAACCTTCAGGTCAGTAGCCCAGTAACCAACTATGAATCTATTAGTTCATAGATGTGATGCTGATGCATGTCAAAGAGCATATTTTTTTCATAGAGAACAGAAGAAAGAGACACCACTATGAAGGTGTTCTTCAGTATAGCCCAGTTCCTTGAGGTCACAGGGGCCATTTACTGCATGCACATTCTTCTAAAGGCCCTACCTGCTTCACATGGTGTAGCATCCAAAAGGGATTCTACTCCATCAACTCTCAAGTTTTCTGCAGTGCACAGGATATTATGTATAATGTGTTTGTGCACCATCCAGGCAGTTCTCTTGAATCTCACATTTGGCACAAGTGCATTCTATACCAGTATTTCATATGGGGGGAGTTTTCATAGGGTGAGCTAGCTGGTAGGTGTGTGGATTGCCAACCCTAGAGGCCATGAAGGTCCAGTCCCATGAATGTAGGTAGCAGGCCACTCATAATGTGTTTACTGTTGTGTGTTACAGGTGATGTCACATTTGTCTTCGAGCCATAGTTGATAACTACCATCAGCAATTCCCAGACAATGCTGCAGATGGCAAAAACACTGCACTGACACACAAACTATCATCAAACATGTGTTTGGAGTACTGAAGTTCCCTTGTGCTGCCAGAATGCCATGGAGATGTGCACCCATATGGTGTGTACCATGATAAACAACATGGTGTTATGAAGACAGTAAGAGCAAGAGGAGACAGTAGCACTTGCAGATATACCTGTGACAGCAGCAAAAATGGAACTGGATGAGGAGTCATTAGAAATTGTCTCTGAAAACAGTCCCCCCTTAGAGAGCAGCAGTGGGAGCAATACATAGTGGCAATGTAAAAAGGTGGCATCTGGTCCACGACAAGACAAACACAGAACAAAACTGATGCATGCAGTGACACACCCAGCTATGTGCTACTGTGTATTATCTGACTATGTTCTGCATCAGACATTACTATACCCACAATAGCCTGACAGGTGGGGAAATGGTGGCCATCATCGTTTGCATAGGTGAGGGACACAACAACATGGTATACCAGGGCTAGCATAGATGCAAAGGTCATGGGTGGTACTTATGGTAAGCACACACATGGCTGGGTATTCCTAGGTGTTAGGGATAGTGTCCTCAGGGGATATTGTGGAGCTTCCAGGGCTGGAATTGTGGCTGTATGTACCATGTTTTCCTGCAGTGTCTGGAGGCATGTGGTCTAGAGGATGGTGCAACATGTTAATTTTATATGTAAGAATGTCACCATGACCCCCTATTGTATTGTTCTGGCAGATGGATGGCCACCATGACATTAACATTTGGCTTGTGTACCTGCTAGTTGGGGGATATCAACAGGGGAATGCTTTGCTGTGGAACTGTTGGATGTCCTATAGGGTTTTCCACAGAAAATCTAGATGAATGGCAGTCATAGCCACATGAATGCCAATTGACTGTGGTGGGAGCCACCATGGATCTAAATTAGCATTGACCATGCCCAGTTGAGTATCTATGGCCAGGAATGGAGGCCATAGTGGAGGCAGACTAAGGTTACTGATGGCCAGATGAGTGTGTATGTCTAGGGTAGTAGCCACACTGCAGCCAGATCATTATCAGCTCAAGTGTTCAAGTGAACACTCACTGAAGAAAAATCAGTCTTTTTTGCAGCATAAACAAAAAATGTTGGAAGGAGAGGTGTGTGTCACAGAGCATAACCTCATCTATGGAACTGTCTTTTTTACTCTCTTCAAATGTAATTTGGATGAATGGATAAGAAACCACAAATTCATCCCCATCTAGCACCCATGTCCCTCTCGGTAGGGACAATAAGTAAATTTTCTACCATATGCTTGTTCTGTCCAAGGGATATTCATACCCAAAATGTGTGGGCCAGTTAAGCACCTATGGCTAAGGGTGGAAGCAGATATGGACAGTGTTGCTGTCTTATGAATAGTATATGTTATCTGTGCTAAATGGTCATGTACACAAACTTTATGGCAAGGATCTGATGAGCAATAGCCACCTCTACCCATTAGTCTAAAAGATGCTGCAGTGCAAATAAATTTACAACATTTTCTGTGACCATAGTCACCCCTTTTCCCCAGAAACTACAAACTTTATGGCAAGAATGTGATGAACAAGAGCCACCTCTACATATTAGTCTAAAGGGTGCTGCAGTGCAAAGTATGTAATTAGTGACCATGAAACAACTGCACTGCATTATTCTACTGCTGTTAATCCACTGTTTGTTGTAGCAGCATGCACTCCCAAGGAAGCACCTATCCTGCCTTCTTCCTCTTCTTCAAGTATTGCCTTCCATATGAAAATGCCCATTTTTGTTCCATAATTCTTAGCTGTGATTTCTAACGCGTGCTCTGTGATTGGGTGCTGATAGCTTGGCACCATACGCAGAAACAATTTTAAATTTAATCTGTTGCATCACTTAGTTACCAGGGGAACTTATTTTTGTTGGGACGAGGTAAAACTCATATTAGTTAGGCAAACAACCACAGCCTTCAAAGTTTGAAAACATTAAACAAGTATCTGATAATTACTTTCTAAGAGCAAGCTAGGATCGAAAACCATCCAGCTCCTAAGTATACAACAATACTTGCAAAAGTTGCTTTTGTTTTTTTGTACAACAGCTGCAAGTCAATGTCAAATTCTTTAAAGACTACTGTCCTGTGTAGTACAACATTTTTCTTTTCAACAAGCAGTAATTGTAGTTAATTTAAAACAAAAAAGAACAATAGCTAGGAAAAAGAAAATACAAATATCTATAAAATAAAAATATATAGTTTCTTGTCATAGTTTCTCTATTGCCATGGATCTGCCCCGTTCTGTTCACCCTCACTACGTTCAGGCTCACTCCACTCACCTACCTACCCCCAAATATCACCCACCCCCTACACCTAATTTAATACATAGGCTTCAAGACTCACCCCTAATTAGGTTAACCAATCATAACTCCATATTTCCTGTGAAGCAACAAACACAACTCCAATCATTTTCTTCACCTTTCATAGCATCCACTTCTTTCTCTCCAACCATAAAAAGTTGCACCTGTTCAGACATAGGACACTCCCTCCCCCTCTTATATGTCTGTTAACTTTTTTCTACACCCAACAATCATGCTTCTCCAGCACATATCACTTCTTTGTCTACTCTTCATTTCCTATCACTTCAACTCTTTTCACAAACAACACATCATACATATACATTCTCTCACTAACCCACTCTATACACCTCCAAACTCCAGTTGGACTTCAATACTTATTGCACCTTTCCTCTATAATAGCTCCACTATAGAACTCTTTACACTCAGATATACTGAATTATGTGAAAAACATCATCAGTTATGCAAATTTGCTAAACTATTACTCAAACATTCAGACTTATTTATCATTGAATCAAATTACCTTAGACTATGTGAAGACATACACAGCAACCCAGGGCCTTTATCCCAAACCACCCTCCCTCAGCTTAGCACAATAGCTCACAACATTGCAAATCTTACACTCAATAGGACTGACATCCTTATATTAAACATGAACCTGAGAAACATCCTTAATTAAGTAGCCAGATTTCATTCAACCGTAGCCCTATATACTCCTGATATTGTGGTGATGACTGAAACCTGGCTCAAGCCCCACATAAAAGATGCCAAAATACTAACCCAGGGTTACAATATTCACAGACAAACAGAACCAATAAGTGAGGTGGGGGTATAGCAATAGTTTACAAGGACACACTCAAATTAGAAACCTTGGACATGAACCCCCAGACCTCATAAATACAGAAATATTAATTTCATGGCTCCAGCTCAACTCCAACAAACACATTCCCTCCAATTCTCAAAAGCTTGCATGGAGTGCAAGATGAGTGCAGGAGCTCACGCAAGCAATATGTCTGCCGTGCGATCCAGGAACAGTCGGCAGGGGCATGCACAAGAGCTCCAGCACTAATCCTGCACGGACTAAGCCCTGGTATGCAAATCACCTTATTTGTAGGATAAATCCATGCAAATGAGGTGATTTTGCAATCCAGGAAGCTTGCAATAGTCTGTGCAAGACTAGTGCAATCTGCAGAAATGTACTCTGTTAGTAACCGAGTACATTTCTGCAGATTCCAACCCTGAGCTATGACAGCTCCAAATAAAGGCTGCATATCATTGAGGAAGCATGCCAATGGCCAAGTATAAGGCCATTGGCATTGCAAACTGTTTAAAAAAATAAAAAAATCAACTTTTATTTTTTTTTTCGCTGCTCTCGGCTGTTTAAGCATAGGGCAGTGGCACGCAAATGTGATCGGGAGGAAAATAAGAAAATAAACTTAAAATGAGCATTCTAACTAAAATCGGTATTCTGCCATGCAAGTCAATGGCAGGTGGAAGACAACCTGGCCAGTGAGTAGTGGTTGCTAAGGGGGGAGGCTCAGTGTGAGACATGTAACTATGCATTAGCAGGCAATCCTATGCAAATGAGGGGAAGGATAGTGAATCCCAGATTTCCCCAAGGTGTGAGGCAGTTCCCAAGAGTGTAAGAGTATAAATAGCTGGGTGCAAGACTAAGATATAGGTGACATCATGGGGGGGTGTCGGGCATACTGTAAGTGGATTGGAGCCCTGTGGCTCGGGATTGCTCCTAGCTTAGCACAGCTAAGCTAGAGGTGTGTCCAAACCTGCCTAGCACTCTTTACAAAGTGTAAGCGGGTGTGCACACTGCGCACCGGGTTTTACAGGAAGAAAAAGTAAGTTAAACCAAGAAATAGCAGCTCTGTGCACATTTGAGTACTCCGTTTGTGTGGCGTGCACACAGGCTTAAACAGGGAGGCAATGGGAAGGGAAAACAGAAGTAGGAAGGTAATCAAGGAGAACTAGCTTAGCTGGCAGGTGAAATGTATCAGAATCAGCCAATTACACAGTCAGCTGACCAACCCAGCCCAGAGCACTGCTATAAACTAAGAAAACACCTTCCCCTCTGGTTTTTCCACACTCTACACCACTAGTGTATACAAGCAGGGAAATTTTAACAAACAGACCTACAAAATAAGAAGGGCTGCAGCAGGAAACATAGAACAACATGTGCAAGAGGCTGAGGGTGGTGAGGATGTAAATGCTGCCGAACAACCCACAGTGAGGATATGGAGAAGAGTGTACAGACCCAGGGTAACCTACCAGGGGCTACATGAGCTGGAGATAGTAGAGTGCTATAGGGTGGACAGAGACCTCCTACAGCAAATTGTTGAGCTGTGCCGGCCACACATGACACACTAAACTGGCCGTGGGAAACCCATCCCAGTGGATACCAAGGTATGTGTAGGCCTAGGTATACTAGCCACAGGTGCCTCCCAAAGCACAACTGGGGATATCATGGGGATCTCACAGGCATCAGCATCCAGAGCATTCCACCAATTCCTGGATGCCATGGCAGCACATGCCAGTGAGCACATATGTTTCCTCAACACATGTGAGGTGTTGACCAGCAATATGCGTCTCATCCACCAAATAGCAGAATACCCTGGGGTAGTGGGTACTATATGCTGCATGCACATATGCATCAAAGCACCACCCGGTGAACAGGGTAGGGTCTACATCAACCGCAGGGGCATCCCCTCCATCAATTGCCAGGTCATATGTGATGCCCAGGGCATTATAATGAATGTGTGTGCTGGCTGCCCTGGAAGCTATGGTGATTCACACATGTGGCATCTGATGCAGCTGTACCACAGATTTGCCAATGTGGACATCCCCTCCGGTCATCTAGTGGGGGATGCTGGGTACCCACTGGAGCTGTGGCTGATGACAACCATCAGAAATGCACACACACTTGAACAGCAATGCCATAATGAGGCACAGGCCAGACATATAATAGAGCATGTGTTTGCGATGCTCAGGTCACGGTTCCGGTGTCTGGACACATCCGGTGGAACCTTGCAATACTTACCAGCTACATGTACCCAGATTGTTATGGTATGTGCTATGCTACACAATATGATCCTGCGGAAACAGCTGCAGCAGGAATAGCATGGGGCAGGGCCACACAGCCCCCTACCAATGCCAAGGCATGTACAGGTACAGAGTGACTTGGAGGAGGAACAACCTGAGCCTGCCCCAGTAGGCAGAAGGAGGCGTGCCCAATATGACCTGGCCTTGGCAAAGAGGCAATGCATAGCATATGCACTGACACAGTAGAGACCCAGGGAATGACACTTCTCTCTGACTCTCAGACAGTAAAAGGGATGCCAAACATGACACTACCTGTGCTCAGCCATGTATAGGGAGGGTACTATGCGCATCCAAAATAAGCAGCCCTCCAGCACCATCCTCAAGTCTGGCACACCCTCAAGGTAAGTCAATCAACCTACCAATTTCCAAATGGAGTAGAATGTGTTGTTACCTGTAGCTACGGTATGGATGTGAGCATGCAAGGGAATTGGGTGGGCGAATATTATGGCAGCAGACAGTAGACACCCATAGTGGCACCATGACATCTGTAACATATACTGGAGTAACCATAGTAGCTAGTACTACACAGGGTGACAAAACCCACTGCAGGAAATGGGCTGTGCGACATGTGTGTCCATAAGACCCACACATGCCAGTCAGGAAGGTGCACATACCCAACAACAGTTTCAGCCAGCAGGACAGGTGTAGACAAACACAAACAAATGCTGTACTATGGCCTCTGAATGAGCCCTATGGGTAACCCCTTCCCCAGGCCTACACAGACAGACTACAGTAGGCCAGGCAGTTGGATGTAAGTTGTGAAGGCTGGGAAGTCAGAAACTAATATGTAGGTAATTAAAGCTAAGATTTGTAGTACACTGGTATGCCTCTAGCCAGCACGATAGATAAGACTACAGACTGAAATGGAGTACCTGACATACCAGTACAGTCCTAGCAAATGTGTACAAGTATCAGGTGTGCCCCCCCCATCCTACGTAACCTATAGTAACAATCTGGTGTGCCCCCCTGACTCCTGTGTAGAAATGTAGCAACAGTCAATGCCAAATGACCGATTTATACCCTGCAGACACAGCATACTACCTGTCAGTGTACAACACAAAGGTCAGCACCGCAGTACAAACTACCTGGACTTAATCTACACATGCAATACAGATGGCCATACTGGGCATGCTCACACACTTAGAGGAATGAAGGCAATGTCAGTCAACAACATATTGAAAGGTCATACTGGGCATGCTCACACACAAACACATGAAGGCCATGTCTGCAAACAGCAGTGGACCAGACATATCTGGCAGGTGCAGTTCTTAGTGCAGACACATGTCAGTATGCACCACTCCTGCCTCTCACACACAGTAGATAGGAATACAGACACATATGTAAGGGGGTCTACTTTGTATAACCGAACTTCTGATTCACCGACACACAATTTACCGACCCCAAACAACCGAAAACACACAACACCGACAAACACCAACAACTCAAAAAACCGAACACCATTACACCGACACAAAAAATGTAAACTACACATTGCACACAATAACATATCCACTAACCTTAACCTAAACCCTAACCCTAACGTCCGACACTACCGCACACTTACCCAACCCGCACGCTAACCCTAACTTTATTTATTTTTATTTTACATTTGTTAACCGGGCTAGTCTAACTGGATTTATTTCCATTTTCAGCAGAGGCCCGGGGAGAAAAGCTCCACATAGACATCAAAACAGTTACATAGTATGCAAAAAATGAGCAGAATAAAATAAGGAGGGAATAGACAATATATAGTATTACATTATAGGATACAACATTCTTGAAGTAAAAATGGACAACTTATTTAACATTATTTAACATATTAAGATGTAAAAGAAAGTAAAGGAAAGAAATGAAAAGACATAAATAGAAAAAGAGTAAGTAGATTAGTTACATTTATAAACTGTCAGCAAACAGAAATGTTACCATATGGAGGAAAAAGGATATTTGAGAGGTATCCCTTATATAGTGGAGGAATATAACTTAGAAGTAAATAGAAGGTAAAAGGAGAGGAAAAGAGAAGAAAAGTGGAAATTGTGGAAGATATGGTTTTAGTCGGGGTTAAAGCAGGGACATAACCAGTGATTTTTAAGGTAGATTCTAAGTTTTTGTTTGAAAAGAACAGGAGATGGAATAGAAGTAAGTTCAGTAGGAAGTTGATTCCAGTATTTGCCAATGGTGTTGGAGAAAAGGGAGTCACCAGCAAGGTTATTGGATTTAATTAAAGTTACTAGGAGTTTGCTAGAGGAGCGAAGAGAATTAAGGTTAGAGTAAGGGGTAAAGAGGTTGGAGAGTACAGGAGTGTTTTTAGGTAGATAGAAAGCTCTTTGAACAAAGGTAAGTTGGGAAAGAAGCAACATGTTTTTTAATTCAAGCCAGTGAAGTTGCTGTAGGTTCAGGCAGTGGTGAGTTCTGAATTGATTACCAGTAACAAATCTCGCTATACTATTGTAGGTGTTAGCCAGTTTAGAGAGATTGTTTTTCTTCAGGTTAGTATAAATTGGTGAGGCATAGAGAAGTGTGGAAATGAGATGAGAGAGTGTGCAAGAGTAGCTTTGGCTGTTGGGGTTAAGAATGTTTTAATCCTGTAGAGGGAGCCCAATTTTCTGTTTACAGTTTTAATGGTATTATTGATGTGACAATCAAAGGTAAGATTGTTGTCAATCATCACACCTAGCAGTTTGGTAGTAGAGTCGGCTGATATGAGGGTGTTATTAATAGATGAGATAGAGAAGTCTAATGGGGGGGGATCTAGTAGTGGGTTTAAATAGGAGGAGTTTCGTTTTTTTAGCATTTAAAAGTAGGCAGCGTTTTAAGAACAATGCTTCAACTGTGTGGAATACATTTTGAGTAATAGTTTGAAGCTCAGAGATGGTTTTAGCAGAGCAAATAAGTGTGGAGTCGTCAGCATATTGTATGCATTAGCTTGGGGAATAGCTACTTGTAAGTCATTTATAAAAAGGGAGAATAGAAGAGGTCCAAGAATAGAGCCTTGTGGGACACCCAGAGAGATTGGGAGAAGAGAGGAGAGTTTGTTATCCCAGAGGACAGCCTGTTTCCTGTTAGTGAGATAGGAAGTAAACCACTGGATAGCCTTTGGTTCTAAGGCAAGAGATTCCAGGATTTTTATGAGGAGGGGGTGATTGACCATGTCAAAGGCTTTAGACAGGTCAATAAAGAGTGCTGAAGATAAGATATTATTATTGCGGTTTTTGTTTATAAAGTCAGTAAAGGAAAGGAGAGCAGTGGTAGTACTGTGAAAAGGCCTAAAGCCATGTTGACAGTGAGATAGAATGTTGTTTTTAGTTAAATGATTCATTAACTGGTAGTGAACCCACTTTTCCATGATTTTTGCTAGTGGAGACAGGAGGGCAATGGGTCTGTAATTAGAGTATTCTTTGGAGTTTCCTCCTTTATGTAAGGGTATAATGTGCGAGATTTTCCAGATATCAGGGATGGTTCCTTCTTTAATAGTTCTGTTAATAAGAATAGATATGGGATAGGCTATTTCCTTGGCTGCTTTTTGGAGGAATTCAGATGGAAGTTGGTCAGCCGATGGGGTACATGGTTTAAGTTTTTGGATACATTTTTGGATAAAGGTGGTGGAGATGGGCTGTATTATGAAGGTTGGTAGATTAGTAGATGCAAGTTCAGGGATGTTAGAATTGCCCATGGAAAGGTGAGAGGCTAATGAATTGATAGTATCAGTAAAGAACGAGTTGAAAGCATTGGCAGTTTCATGGGAAGAATTCTTTTCTGAGTCAGAGGGAGAGGGAGTGGTAGTCTGTCCAGGGTAAAGGAGTCTATTCAAGGTTGCCCAGAATTTTTGGGTATTGTTGTGATTTGCTTGCTGGAGGTTGCTATAGTAATTTTTTTTGTCAGAAAGAATAGCTTTTTTGGTACTGTTTCTTAGGTGTCTGAAGGTTTGATGATCTAAGGGAGATTTACTAGTTCTCCATTTTATCCAAGATTTGTTTCTGAATAACATTTTTTGCCTTGTTTCCTTAGATAGCCAGGGGGCTGGTTTAGATTTTACTCTGATAGTTCGTTTTGGTGCATGATTGCCTAGAATTGTTAAAAAATTGTTGTTAAAGTATTGAACAGCTTCATCAAGAGGAAGATTTTTTAGAGGGTTCCAGTTACAGGCATTTAGTTCATCTTTAAATAAGATAGGGTTGAAATATTTATTACTACGTGAGGTCCTGAAGGTAGGGGCATTAGTAGTGACATTCTTTTGCCTTATGATATAGGTTAAGTTGTGGTTGCTCATGTCATCAGGCAAAGTACCGGCTAGATATTTTTGTTGAGGTTTGTTAACAAGAATCCAATCTAGTATACTTTCTTTGTTGTTAGGTTTATTAATTCTAGTAGGGGTGTTTATTGTCTGGGTAAAGCCATGGAGATTAATGTGAGAGGCTGGGTTGTTAGTATTAACTGAGGACCAATCAAGGTTGAAGTCTCCAAGTATTACAGTTTCTTGCGGGTAGGAGGATGAAGCCCAGCTAAGGGTATTTTCTATTATTATGGAGTTATTACCAGGCGGTAGATAGGTACAGATAATATGGATGGCTTTATTTGGGTTTAGTTGCAGCTTTGATATAAGGAGTTCAGTCTTGGTGATCTCAAGGGGGACATATGGTACTAAGGATATATTTAGTTCTGTTTTAAATAGGAGAGCTACTCCCCCACCCTTGCGAGTATTGCGGTCCAGTCGCAGAATGTTGTAACCTGGGGGAATGATTTCAGTATCTTTAGTGAAGGGTTTTAACCAGGTTTCAGTTAGACAGAGGATATCAAAAGAGTGATATTCAAGAAGAGAGTGGAGATGTGTAACTTTGTTGTTGACACTTCGAATATTGAGGTGTCCTATGAGTAAGGTGTTTGAATTAGAGATTGGTAATGGAAGGGACGAGTTTGTAACTAAAGGACTGGCTTGAGAAGAAGTATTTGAGGGTCCTGGGTTGGGATGTAAGTCACCATCTGCCAAGGTAGTGGGCTTATATTCTGAGTGTGGCTTATTGGTGAAGTTCAGTTTGTATTTTAGTTTCCTTAACAGGAGATTGTTAGATTTAATATGGGATAGTCTATGGTATTTGGATAGGAGGTAGCAAGAGGTAGAAGTAATGTTTGAATGGTTGAAATTTAGGGTTATAAAATTTGAGGCCGTTTGTTTGGAAGATGTTTTAAAGTGGTAATTATGTTTTATTTCATAGGAGGTCAAGAGATAGGGGAGTGTGAGGACTAGAGAAGAAATAACCAGGGCTACTAGCTTAGCTAGGTTATGTTTTGTCATAGAGGTCTTAGATGGAGGTTTGTTAGTTCTTAACCCACCCCTAAACCTCAACACCGTCACTATCGCACACTTACCCTACCTGCACCCTAACCCTAACTCACTTAACCCACCCTAAAACATTAAGCCCGTCACTATCGCACACTCACTCCACCCGCATACTAACCCTAACACACTCAACCCTTCCCTACACTACACTACGTCACTATCACACACTTACCTTACCGGAACCCTAAGTCCGACACTACTGCACACTCACCTTTCCCACACCCTAACCTAAAATCCCTCACTATCGTACACTTACCTGTCCGCTACCCAATCCTAAATCCGTCACTATCGCACACTTACAGGATCGCGCTCACACGTTGCTGTTGTCGGTCTTTCGGCTGTCGGAATATCGCCTTTTCGATCATCTACCTGTTCGGTCATTCCGTCTCGATCTTCTGGGTGTCGGTGAAGTGGCGGTTCGGTTATTCGAAGTAGACCCATGTAAGGACAACACACTATAATAAGCCAAAGGTAGACAGACATAGATGTGTGGAAGAGGGTGACTGTGACAAGTAGCCATCCGGGCCTGTGCCACCCAGCACACAGCCAAAAGGTACCAAACTCATGAGGTGCAGATGTCACTCACTGCAGATACTAGCCACCAGTATGTGTCAGCATGACAGACTCTGTGGTGCACGTGCCAGCTGTGCAACATGACTGTGCAAGGAAGTAGTAATCTAGTAGCTGTATACACGTACCTGTGACATATGACCCAGTGTGTGCCCGCATGTGACATCTCATCCCCTACATGAATGGGTTACGGCCCATGCACACACTGCCCTCCCCATAGCAGTATTATGGCAAGCCTGCTAAGGTCATCCAATGTGTAATACACCTTTGGGAAAGCTGTAGCTCAGTAATCCCCATGGTGCGTCCCATAACTGTGTACTGCTATAGTGATAAACTAGTTAGGTAGTAGTTCTAACCCCAGACTTGGAAATTGTGTCAGTGTGTGTTTGTGTGTGTGTCTGTCTGTCTCTGACTGTGGAGAGAGAAATGCTTTTTAGGCTACTCACACTCTGTACAATTCATATACTCAACTCTGGCAAGGCTGCTGATGTCACTCACCTAGAAATACACCTCTGGGAAAGTCATAGCCCACTAGTCTCCATAGCACGTCCTGTAACTGCGTCCTGTTGTAGTGTGAAAAAAATTAGTTAGGTAGGTGTTCTAACCCCAGACCTGGCAACTGTGTGTGTGTGTGTGTGTGTGTGTGTGTGTGTGTGTGTGTGTGTGTGTGTGTGTGTGTGTGTGTGTGACTGAGTAGAGAGCAATGCTTTTTAGGCTACTCACACTCCATACAACTCATATACTCAACTTTGGCAAGGCTGCTGATGTCACTCACTTTACCTCTGGGAAATTCATAACCCAGTAATTTCCATAGCGCGTCCTGTAACTGTGTACTGCTGTAGTGTGATAAAGTAGTTAGGTAGGTGTTCTCACACCAGACCTGGCAACTGTGTGTGAATTTGTGTGCATGTGTGACTGAGTAGAGAGCAATGCATTTTAGGCTGCTCACACTCCGTACTCATCATTGGCAAGGCTGCTGATGTCACTCGCCTAGACATACACCTCTGGGAAGGGTGTAGCCCAGTAATCTCCATAGCATGTCCTGTAACTGTGTACTGCTGTAGTGTGATAATGTAGTTAGGTAGATGTTCCAATCCTAGGCTAGGCAACTGTGTGTGTGTGTGTGTGTGTGTGTGTGTGTGAGAGAGAATCTGTGTCTCTGTCTGTCTGACTGAGTAGAGAACAATGCTTTTTAGGGTACTCACACTCCTTAGAATTCATCTACTCAACTTTGGCAAGGCTGCTGATGTCACCCACCTAGAAATACACCTCTGGGAAGATTGTAGCTTGGTAATCTCTGTAGTGCGTCCTGTAACTGCGTACAGCTGTAGTGTGATATAGGCCTTGGTCAGGGGTTCAATACCCACACATGTCGGTTGTGGATGTTTTGTGTGTGTCTCACTGTCTGTGTAGGGAGCAATGCATTTTAGGCTAGTCACCTGCAGTACAGTTAAAATGCCCTTCTATGGGTATCCTGCTGATGTCATTCATTATGAAATACAACTTTGTGGAAAAAGATCTGTAGTGTGGTGTGACCTATAACTGCTCCATGCTGTAGTGTGATATAGGCCTTGGTCAGGGGTTCAATACCCACACATGTCGGTTGTGGATGTTTTGTGTGTGTCTCACTGTCTGTGTAGGGAGCAACGCATTTTAGGCTAGTCACCTGCAGTACAGTTGAAATGCCCTTCTATGGTAATCCTGCTGATGTCATTCATTGTGGAATATACCTTTGTGGAAGGATTTCTCTAGTAATCCCTGTGGTGTGTCCTATAACAGCTCCATGCTGTAGTATGATATAGACCTCGGTCAGGGGGTTATATACCCACGCATGTCAGTTGTGGAGATTTTGTGTGTGCCTTACTGTCTGTGTAGGGAGCAATGTATTTTAGGCTAGTCACTCACAGTACAGTTGAAATGGCCTTCTTTGGTAATCCTGCTGATGTCATTCAATGTGAAATACACCATTGGGGAAAAAGTACTTTAGTAATGTCCGTGGTGCATACTATAACTGAGTAGTGCTGTAGTGTAATAAACTAGTTAGGTAAGGGTTCAACTCACAGACATGACAGGTGTGTGTGTGTGTTTGTAACTCATATCCTGTGTAGAGATGGTTGTGAGTGTGGGCAATGTGAAGGGGGTTTTGCTTATTTCTTTTATGGTGGCCCTACTATGTATCACAACATCAACCAAACATTAGCTGAGAGGATGGGGTGCAAACCCATACCCATACATGTGACATCAAGGCCAGCCACGTGTTTGGCTGTGGGGGGGTGCCTATTCATACAGGACGTATAGTGTGTGGGGCCTCTCAATCCCATTAACGGTGCATGTGAACATATGTGTATTTGTTAATCTGCCATTGCAATCTACAGATGTATGGCCATATATATCTATATAGATTTATATATCTGCTAATATACATATAACTATTTCCGTATACACCTACATAGATATATATCTGCATACACATATATAACATGCTGTGTATGTAGACATATAGGTGTAGACACATATATGTGTCACTTTAGGCATATGTATGTATATATGTGCATATATATTGATATATATGTATATAGTTTTAGAAATTAATATATATATATATATATATATATATATATATATATATATATATATATATACATATCTAGATATGCTGCATCTGTTTAGATGTTAATATAGGTACACACACATACATCTAGATGTTGGTATACATTCTCTGTACTGTTGCATGACTGGACTGGATGATATGTTTCTGCAAACATCAAATCTCTTTGTATTTGTCATGGCTTAGTGGTAAATCACTTTGTCTATGGTGTGCAGGATCCTTGGTTTGAGCTTTGCAAGAGCTGTTTATTTTGTTGCTGGGCAGAACATGGCCCGTTGGATACACAGTGATTAAGGCACTTTAAAGCAATTGTAAGCAAGTTTGCATGGAGCTAAGCAATGCCTAGACAGGTTAAGCAATTCAGCAGCTGAGTATAAGAAACTGTAACCAGACTTTAGCAGTGCTTACCTCTACGCAAACCCACGCAAACCCACGTACAACTGCTTTAAAGTGCCTTACACACTCTGTATCCATCGGCCCTTGTTCTGCCTAGCAACAAAATAAACAACCTGTGCTAGGCCCAAACCCAGGACCATGCACACCATAGCCAAACTGATTTGCCACTAAACCATCTCAGATATACATAGCCCTGCTGTATTCACAAACATATCATCCAGTCCAGTCTAGAGAATGTATTCCAACATGTAGATGTATGTGTGTGTGAAAATATATTGTCTAAACAGATACAACATATTGAGATATGTAGATATATACACTTATATGTAAGCAGATATTTATATCTATATAGGTATATACAGACATACATCTGTAGATAAAGTGGGAACATAGCAGAAACATATATGTCCACATGCACCATTAATGGGGTTGACAGGCACAAACAATATACATCATGCATGAATAGATATCCCCCCCACAGCCAAACACATCTGCCCTGCAATACACTACCAACTGTTGCAGATTCCATAACCAGGACCTTACATGGCAAGGGCACAAGATGTTAACAGTACTCCATCCCACCTCTATGATGTCAGGCTGGTATCAGTAACATATCATGCAGTACCATCTGGCTCATAATGTCTCCCATTTTGCAGTCATCTGTTACTTTTGTTAGCCAGAGTCCCGTACTGTTGGCCTGTACTTCAGAGATGTAAATGTCAAACAACAGTGGTCTCAGGACTGAACCCTGAGGTACTCTACTTGTCACTTGTCTGGGGATGGACTTGGAGTCAGTTACACCTACAGTTTGGGTTCTGTCAGTAAGCCATGTGGTAAACCATTGAGTGGCATAGGGATGCATGGCTAGATTAGTATGTTAATCTATGTTTCTAGACTGGGGGATGGTAATGAAGGACTTGGCGAGGTTCACATAGGCTTTGTGGGTTGCCTTACCCTCTTCAACAGCTATGCAGACCGAGTAAAAGCAGTCAATCAGTTTCAGGAGACAAGACTGGCCCTCCATGAGCCCAATCTGTATGGGGTCCAGTGTTTGAGGGTTGCCAATGTCTGCGTTCAAAACATCCCTGATAATGCATTCCATAGCCATGCAGGTCAGGTTCATCAGACTGATGTGACGGTAGTTCCAGGGATCACAGGTGGATTCCCCCTTGTGGAGTGGGATAACTGCAGCTGTGCGCCACTCAGTGGGCACCAGGCCTGATGTGAGGCTATGATTACACATGACAGTTAGGTGAGTTGCCATTTCATTTTGTAGTTCATGTAGTACACAGCCCTGGATGTCATCTGGTCCCATGGATGCTGTATTCTTAGCTGTGGATAGTGCGGTTTCTGCCTGTGTGGCTGTGATTACTGGGCAATGGAACTCTTTTCATATTGACATGGGCCCTTTTGGGGGTGAGAGGGGGTGAATGTGGCACTAAATCAATCTGCCAGGATATTGGCACATTCCATGGGAGCAGTCTATGTAATGCCATTCTGTTGTAGCTCAGAGAATTCTGAGCATTGCCAATTAGATTCTGGACATAACTATAGAATGCTGTGTGATTGTCTGTGGAATCTGTGGTGACTTTAGTTACATAACCAGCTTTGGAGGATTCCATGAGGGATCTCAACATCTTACTGGGGCTGGTAAGGGAGCTGTTTGCATCCTTGGATTATCCTTTTTCTTCAGCAGTGTCTACCTTCTGTTGTGTACTATGGTAATGGCAGGAGACCACCAGACTGGCCTGCTTATTTGGGAGGTGAGCATCGTGGTTCTATGTGGGATGTCAGGAATCATGCACAAGTGGATGTGCTCATACAATGCCTTAGTGCAGGATTCATCAGTTGAACTGTCAGCTCCTGTCTCCATGGGTGTTACAAACATTGTCACTTCTGCCTTGAGTAGCATGAAGTTGGCTTTGGAGAGGTCTTTTATGGACAATTGTATATACATTCCTTTCACATGTTCAGTTTGATTAGCCTATGGATTACTTTGGTGAAACCGCAGTCTCATGTACTGTTGTGATGGCGTAGTGATTAGTTGTTGTGACTATAGTGTACAGGATCCTGGGTTCATGACCTGCAAAGGCAGGTTGGTTTTGTTCTGGCCAGAAGAGTGATTAATGCATAGAGATTAATTAGGGCAATTTAGGTTAGTCACACTCAGTACAATTCAAATGCCCTACGTTGGCAATCCTGCTGATGTCAATCACTGTGAAGTACACCTTTGGGGAAAAAGTACTCCAACAATCCCTGTGGTGCGTGCTATAACAGCGTAATGCTGTAGTGTGATATAGAACTCTGGTAGGGGTTCTATTCTCACACATTGGAGTTGTGGATGCTTTTGTGTCTGTTCCTATGCCTGTGTAGAGAGCAATGCATGTTTGGCTAGTCACACTCACTACAATTCATTCGCCCTACTTTGGCAATCCAGCTGATGTCACTCACTGTGAAATAAACCTTTGGGGAAAGAGTACTCCAGTGATCTCTGTGGCACGTTCTATAATTGCATAGTGCTGTAGTGTAATAACTAGTTAGGGAGGGGTTCTAATCCCAAATGTGACAGGTGTGTGTCTTAATGTGTCAATGTTCATGTCCTGTGTGGAGGTGGTTATGAGTGTGTAACAACTGGACACAATGTTGAGTGGGTTTGTAAAATTTTTTATATGGTGCCCCTAGAATAAATCACAATATCCACCATGCAGGGATAACAGATGTGATATCAGTACATAGTCAGTCAGGGGGTCGATATCCTGGACTGGTAGGTGTGTGACACAAACATGCTTACCTTTTACTCCCCCAACCCACCCTGACTTATCTTTGCCTCTGTCTGCCTCTCTCACTCCCTCTCCGGTGGATGTGGAGACTTACACCTGCTTAGGCAGAGGCATGTGTATTGTCAGTGATACTCATGATCAGCTGATGGCTTCTGCATGGATTACAGCCCTCCTGTAGTTGATTGCATGTGGAACAGCTGTAGTAACATTCCCTTAGCCAGTTGCATGGAAACACACTACAATATCTAGGAACATCATGTTGGTGTTGGGCCTTTTCATTCACTGTGAGCAGGAACTAGATCTGTTGTTTGGCAAACAGCATCACAGATGGATTGGGGGACTTACCTCTGACAACATACACTGTGGAAACAGGCCAACACATAGTAGGGGGATGTGCCTGTCCTGACTACGGACTGTAAGTGCTGCTATACTGCAGTTGGGGTAATATTGGTTTAACAGGGTGTGTGTGGATATGGCTGTCCTACATGTTCTAATACTTGTCATGTCAATGCTATGTTAATGAGAATCTCCATCTGTAGGGTCATCTGCAGACTGGGCAGTGTGTGGTGTCTTGTATTCCTTGTGTTACCCACAGAGCACTTATCACAAAACTGCAGAAGGTAGTGTGCGGATTGCAGTCAGTAGATGGTGACAGCTGGGAGAGTTACTGATGTCATATCCCTCGTAGGACATATGTTGCATCAAATCCTGTTACGACAAGAAATGTATAAAGTTATCACAGCAACATGTCAATATTGGCCCTGTGTTTGTGCCTCCAGCCACAACTCTGGTTAGACCTTTGTACATATGTCATGCAGTAGGGGGTGCATATGTTCTGTACACCATATTCATTGACAGCATATCTGATAAGAAGCCAGTGAGATATCAGACTGTTACACATGTTATGTATAGTAAGGGTTGTATTTGAGGACATAGCCTGGGCATTCTGTGGTTGTGTGTACAGTACTGAGGTATGTGTAAGTCTGGTAATTGTCGACAGTGTGTGTATAGTGCATATGTACCTTGGCCTGTGTAGAGACTGTGGTAGATGTCATTGTTCTTGGTCCTGTTCTATCTGATGTTACATGCTGCTCCACTGTGTCACCCTATAAGCCTACATGTTTGTAGGGGCAAACACACACATGTCCCAAGTCACAGACAGCCATCGGACCACACTGTGTAGCAGCCCAGTATATGTAGGGTTGTTGTGTGAGTGGCTCATATGAGGATGGTGTACAGCAGATAGTTCGTATACTGTAATAGTATGCTAGCTTACCATATGTGGCTGTGGCTGTGTTCACATTGGTTGTGGTTATTCACTTTCACACAGGTGTCTGTTACTGTGTGATTTGACATGCCTGTAGAGCCTGCTATCTATGCAGGTACATGTGTATTCCCACATAGGAGATGTAGCCCAGTGTTGAGTCAGTCTGCCTGTAGCCTGCACTGTGCTTTGTTACATGCCTAGCAGCTTACTGTACTTATCCAGTGAGATGTCATGTCCAGATACTTGCCAGATGTACTGCTGCCAGGCCACCATGACAGTCATGTATGTCAGACAAAGCAGTGGGATGCTGTTCAGATGTATGCCACTAACTAGTGGATAGTATGTGGCCATGGCACCTCTGTACCAGTGGTTATGTGCCAGGACAGTCAGGGGTGCATGAATGCATAACATATGGGGGCAAATGTATACCAGTATGTACATGTTATACCCATCTACATGGCTGTTAACATCCACATTGACAGGCCTAGTCCACATGTCTTGCATGAAGGGATTCTGTGTATACCCCTGGACTGACCAGAGTGTGTCAGATTGTCCACATATATATTGGCCATATCACAGCTGTAGTCCACAGGGGCGTTTCTGTGCTAGCAGTGGTACTGTACAATGATGAACTTAGGATGTCTGTAAGTAGCCAATGGCGCACATGTTAAAAGAAGATGTGGCCGCCCACACACACCATTTCTGTGAAGACAATCCCTATTACAGTAGCAATAATCTACAAATATACCTACACTACATACTTGACATCCCCTTGCACTGAGAGGTTGGGACTATTGGGGCTGAGGTAGGGCTCCACTCCATGTGCAGGACATATGGTGAACATATATGTATATATAAGTATACATATATCCATATGGATATATACACATATACATATCTTGCTTACTGTATGACAACAGTTGTACACATATGTGCCTGTGTTCCAGCCTCTGTCCTCCACCTACATACCAGGCTTTGCACATATGACATGCTGTCAGGGGATGTTATGTAGTGGGCTGTGTGTATGTCATGCTGTCATTCCTACGACAACGGAATCACTGCAGATTGTACCACAACCAGTACATGAACCAATATAGCAGCCAAAACACAATCTGCTAACTGCTTGCTCACAAAGTCAGCTAGTCAAGGAGCACACGGTGAATAAAAAAACGAATTTATTTCACGAATCCAAAAGATAAGTTGAGCGCTTTCACTCACTCGACTGTGAGTTTCATCAGAACAATTCATTCAAAACAACACATACACTAAATAGTAAAAAAGGCGCCAAAAAACGCCACAACTAATTAATTGACCTATTAGCAAACAAATGTCTTCACTAAAAAAACTTCCTGAAAGAGGAAGTTATATTGAGATTGTTCTAAAAAACTGATTAATATACAGTTCAATGTGTATAACATCAATCCAGATAAGTTATAAATGCACTTTAAAAACTATAATAATTCATGACAGAAACTTTTCAACAACATAGCAATGAACTACCCAAGGCTAAAGTGTGATTATATTAATCTAAATGTATGTTAACTACAATACCAGATGTGAAAAGTAATATAAAATGACTGTAAAAAGTACATACCAATGCACATGTTGAAGCTCTGGGAGTTTAACTGAAGATTAATTTAACATAAGTAAGGGTTTAATAGTGAGAAAATCATTAAGCCCAGGTTCATTGGTGGCATTTGTAAAAATCTGCCACCACAATTCCCTAAAGGCTAAGAAGTTTTTAGAATTTCCGCCCCTAGGGTTGTTTCTGATGGTTTCGAGTATACCAAATTTAAAAGAATGTTCTGGACCACAATTTAAAATGTGTCTATATAAAGCGTTCTTGGTGTCCAACTTCTTAATAGAATACAAATGAGAATATATCCTCTGCCGCAGTTGCCTCTCTGTTTTTCCTATATAGAAATATTGGCACACTGAGCAAATAGCTATGTAAACTAGCATTGTCGTTCTACAATTCCCTTTAACAAAATGTATTCTAGTTTTGCATATATTCTTAAGACACAGATCATTGCATTCTAATATATAACCACATTGGTTACAGGTTCCGCATTTAGTTGTATGGGATGTCTTGAGATGTCTACCAGTACCTACATGTTCAAAAAGGTATTTAAGATTCTTACCCATTTTGCTAACGAATAACGGTTCCTGTCCCACAATATTTCCAATCTCCTGTGTAGATATAACTATATACCAATTGCTACGTACAATATTTCTCAACTCTTGGCTATATGGGTTGTGTTCTACAATTAAAGCCCTATTAAAATTGGGCCTACTAACTTTATGATGAGTAATGAAATTGCTGTCTAAGTTGGTGTTCATCCCTAACAATGGGGTATATTTAGTTCCTCTAAGTTGGTACACATGGGAACAAACGTCACTCAACATATGCTGATCATAGCCCCTCTCAATAAAGAGGCTAGTGACATATTTCAATTCATCAATAGTGTCCTGATCCCTTGAAGTCATTCGTAAAGCCCTAATACATTGACCCTTAAAGATGTTCCTTTTAAGTTTATAGGGGTGATAGCTATTATAGTCCAAGTACGAATTGGAAAAGGTAGCTTTTCTATATACAGATGATTTAAAGCCTTCATCATCAATGGAAATGTAGGTGTCTAAATATGGAACTCCAATGGTATTACAGGAATAAGTGAATTTTAAGTAGTCACAACTGCTATTGATGTGTTCCATGAAAATATCAAAAGTGCTTCTATTACCATTCCATACCATATAGATGTCATCAAGGTATCGGGAGTAGTAAAGCACGTTTGCGTAATGGACATTATTAAAAATGTTGTTCTCCTCCCAGTCAAGCATTACCAAATTGGCGAAGATGGGTGCACAGGCGGCACCCATCGCAACACCATTGGTTTGTCGGAATATTTCCCCTTCAAAAAAGAAGTAATTGTATTCCAGTACTATGCTCATTAATTCAGCCAGAATAGAAATGTCATTCCAACAGAATCCAGAGTGTTTGCTTAAACTCCTAGTAAAAGCTTCTAAACCTTCCTCCATAGGGATGCTGCTGAACAGGTCCACAACATCTATGGAACAAAAAAGTAAATTCTTAGTGTCAATTGTTATAGGGAAGTTCTTTAAGAACTCCCATGAGTCTTTAACAAGATGTTTGACCTTACTGTAGATAAATTTCAGCTTTGTATCAATTACTTCACCTATGGGGAAGGTTTTGGATTTACTGCCAGATATTATTGGTCTGAATGGGGGATTTATGTGATCCTTATGTACCTTTGGGATTCCTACAATGGTGGCCAAGAGTGGATGTTCGACCACCATATACCTATATTGGTCCTCTGTAATCCTCTGTTCCAACATATATTCTTCCAAAAACATGTCTATTCTACGATACATAATATTCACTTCATTAATAGAAGCCTCAGTGTAGTTGCCAGACAAATGTAAGATATTATGCATAGCTGAATTATACATGTGGGTGTCATAAATGACAATCCCTCCACCTTTGTCTGGTTTCATAATTCTGTGGCTACAGTCCGAACATAACTCATTCAAAATGGAAGCTTCATCATCAGTCAAATTAGAAAAAACCTTGTTTTTCTTCTTTATGCAATTAGTTTTGTAAAGCTTATAAATGTCATTAATAACCTTATTTTCAAAATTTGAAATGCATGTAATGTTGTGTGGAATAAAAGTACTCTTTTTATGAAGTCTAGTGCAATGAGTATCACCGTCTACATCATTAGAAATAACAGCATCATTACTATTGGACTCAGAACTGTTAAAAGTAATGGCCAGATTCAATTTTCTAGTATACTTCTTGACCTCAAGTATTGTGTCCACTACCCTGAAAGGTGGAGTAGGTATAAATTTTAGTCCCTTAGAAAAAAGACTAAAATGAGAGGTATTAAGTCTCACATTACTGTAGTTATAAATTTTAAAATTCCTAAATTCATTAATGACATTGTCAATGGTCATTATGTCAGTATTATTAATGGATATATCCTGATCATTAGAACCATTCTCAATAGGTGGGGGGTCTATTATTTCTTTCTCCCGTAGCCCACTTGTCTCCAATTTCGGTGAGATCTGTTTGCCTGATGTACTAAAAAACCCTGCTCTTGATTATTAAAAAAAGAATCTTGTTCAGACATGTCATTTAAAGGCGTATACCGCCCTTGTGATTTATTGGATCCCCACTTATACACAGTATGTCTGTAATAGTGTTCTTTATCCCTCTGCATTTTTTTGAACTTACGTTCATAAGCCTTTTTAGCTCTATCCTCGGCTAATGAATACTGTTTCTGATATAAATTCTCCCATTGTGGGAAAGCTAAATCCTTTAATATAGATTTGTTAAGTTTCTCTACTTCAACAATCATATTACATAGTTTGATGTCATTATATTTAATTAATTTCTTCATAAAATCAAACCCAAAGCAGTCAAACATGTCATTGAAGTCGTTTTCGACTTCAACCGTAATGTCGATGCCTAAAGGCACCTTAAAAAATCTCAAGCCCATCGGCACAACTCTAGATGCAATACAATAGTTCAGATAAGCATTGTCCAATTTCAAAGCATTTATTGTATTGAGTCCTCTCCCAAAGGAGTAAATAACGTCTCTCAACGTGCCTTTTTGTCCGTTATTGTAAAAACTGTGTCTATGAATACGGTTGTCATCAAACTTACAGTCAGCCAAAAGGAAGTCCTGCAAGACTCTATTATCGACAATATTCCCTTTAGTAGCTTGACCACAATTGTTAGCATTTTTGTTGTTGTTACAAGAAGAACTTTTGAAGCGGCTTGACTCACCCGTAGCTGTGGCATATGTACGATTACATTTAGGTCTCGTACCAACCCGTTTTGCTTCCTCAGCATAATTGCTGAAAGAAAAGTCAAAAGTGAAATCCACCGCATCAGGTCTCGTATTATCAGCGATGGCAACGGATTCCGGTAAGTCAATGTCGCCTCTCGAGTTCCCCATCGAGCCTTGGCCATTAGGTATCCCCGGTGAGGAAGTAGGTATAACTTCCGCCTGTCCGTTCGTCAAACTGTGCGTGTCAGCAACTTCATCCAGCAAAAAACGGGGGTTAACGGTCCCTGCATCCTGGTTGAACCCAGGTAGTTTGTGTACAAAAACACTGTCGGTGTGCTTCGCACCAATAGATAGTTGTCCAACAAGCTCCATAATCTTCGTGACCTCCCCACGCAAGGTAGCCAATTCTTTCCGAAGACAAGTAAGCTCCTTACCATGGTCGGGTGAGGCACCGCTAGACAAACTGTGAGATGAACTCATAACGACAACGGAATCACTGCAGATTGTACCACAACCAGTACATGAACCAATATAGCAGCCGAAACACAATCTGCTAACTGCTTGCTCACAAAGTCAGCTAGTCAAGGAGCACACGGTGAATAAAAAAACGAATTTATTTCACGAATCCAAAAGATAAGTTGAGCGCTTTCACTCACTCGACTGTGAGTTTCATCAGAACAATTCATTCAAAACAACACATACACTAAATAGTAAAAAAGGCGCCAAAAAACGCCACAACTAATTAATTGACCTATTAGCAAACAAATGTCTTCACTAAAAAAACTTCCTGAAAGAGGAAGTTATATTGAGATTGTTCTAAAAAACTGATTAATATACAGTTCAATGTGTATAACATCAATCCAGATAAGTTATAAATGCACTTTAAAAACTATAATAATTCATGACAGAAACTTTTCAACAACATAGCAATGAACTACCCAAGGCTAAAGTGTGATTATATTAATCTAAATGTATGTTAACTACAATACCAGATGTGAAAAGTAATATAAAATGACTGTAAAAAGTACATACCAATGCACATGTTGAAGCTCTGGGAGTTTAACTGAAGATTAATTTAACATAAGTAAGGGTTTAATAGTGAGAAAATCATTAAGCCCAGGTTCATTGGTGGCATTTGTAAAAATCTGCCACCACAATTCCCTAAAGGCTAAGAAGTTTTTAGAATTTCCGCCCCTAGGGTTGTTTCTGATGGTTTCGAGTATACCAAATTTAAAAGAATGTTCTGGACCACAATTTAAAATGTGTCTATATAAAGCGTTCTTGGTGTCCAACTTCTTAATAGAATACAAATGAGAATATTGTACGTAGCAATTGGTATATAGTTATATCTACACAGGAGATTGGAAATATTGTGGGACAGGAACCGTTATTCGTTAGCAAAATGGGTAAGAATCTTAAATACCTTTTTGAACATGTAGGTACTGGTAGACATCTCAAGACATCCCATACAACTAAATGCGGAACCTGTAACCAATGTGGTTATATATTAGAATGCAATGATCTGTGTCTTAAGAATATATGCAAAACTAGAATACATTTTGTTAAAGGAATTGTAGAACGACAATGCTAGTTTACATAGCTATTTGCTCAGTGTGCCAATATTTCTATATAGGAAAAACAGAGGCAACTGCAGAGGATATATTCTCATTTGTATTCTATTAAGAAGTTGGACACCAAGAACGCTTTATATAGACACATTTTAAAGTGTGGTCCAGAACATTCTTTTAAATTTGGTATACTCGAAACCATCAGAAACAACCCTAGGCGGAAATTCTAAAACTTCTTAGCCTTTAGGGAATTGTGGTGGCAGATTTTTACAAATGCCACCAATGAACCTGGGCTTAATGATTTTCTCACTATTAAACCCTTACTTATGTTAAATTAATCTTCAGTTAAACTCCCAGAGCTTCAACATGTGCATTGGTATGTACTTTATACAGTCATTTTATATTACTTTTCACATCTGGTATTGTAGTTAACATATATTTAGATTAATATAATCACACTTTAGCCTTGGGTAGTTCATTGCTATGTTGTTGAAAAGTTTTTGTCATGAATTATTACAGTTTTTAAAGTGCATTTATAACTTATCTGGATTGATGTTACACATATTGAACTGTATATTCAATCAGTTTTTAGAATAATCTTAATTTAACTTCCTTTTTTAGGAAGTTTTTTAGTGAAGACATTTGTTTGCTAATAGGTTAATTAATTAGTTGCGGCGTTTGGCGCCTTTTACTATTTAGTGTATGTGTTGTTTTGAATGAATTGTTCTGATGAAACTCACAGTCGAAAGAGTGAAAGCTCAACTTATCTTTTGGATCTGAAATAAATTCGCTTTTTATTCACCGTGTGCTCCTTGACTAGCTGACTTTGTGAGCAAGCAGTTAGCAGATTGTGTTTCGGCTGCTATATTGGTTCATATGCTGTCATTCCTGACATCCCTCTACTGCTGTTGTGTCCTCCACACATACTGGGGGGTTGGGGCCATATATGTGTGGTCTTCACCTACACAATACATGTGTGCCCTAATGCACTCCAGAGGCCAGTGTATGAACAGTGGTATATGGCTCAGTATTAGTGAGTGTAGGCGGATGCACCATGAGTAACCTAGGCTGTTGCAACATGTGTAGGTATCTGGGATAAGCTGCCTTAGGTATCTGGATGTACTTTACCATACAATCCACCTTGGGTAAATGCAGGCCTACTGCCTCCTGCCATACGGGATGTTCTGTTTGTCAGTGTGATTGTGATTGTGTCAGGTATGCCTTGTTAAGTAACAGATACATCCCATTGTGTCAACTGGGGTCTGTACCCCCTAGGGATTGTGTACAGAGTGTAGATAGAGGCAGATGACCAATACATCTGCATTACATACTGTTGATTGTCTGATATGCTGTGACCCAGTCTGTCATGACTATTGTACTACTTGAAGGCCTTGGCCTCGATAGCAACATATGTCAACCTTTCCAGACTACTGTCTTAGTATAACTGTTTCACAGTTGCATTACACTGTTCATATGGATGTCAGTGTCTAAAAAGCTATATAACATGGCATATGCAACTGTCATAGTACACAAATAAAGCTTCCACATTAATTTATGCACACCTGTGTGTGGTGTTATACCCTTTGATATCTCTGTGGGTATATGTTGCAGGCTATGAATGTAATTTGCATGGGTGGCTCATACAGTCTCCAGGTGGTAAGGTGGTGACTGAGGGAATACTGGCTGCTCCATATTGTGTGCACGTACTACATATGTATCTTACTGTACATATCTGTGTGTGTGTATGTGTAGTTACATATATATCTATATATATATATATATATATATATATATATATATATATATATATATATATATATATATATATATCTGTATCTGCATATATGTGTCTGTGTATATTGTATCCTAGGGATGGCCATGTCATGTCTGGTCCTGGTTATGGGATCTGCAACACTTGGTACTGTATTCCAAGGGGTCGTGCTTGGCTGGGGGGGTGTATACCTATTCGTACCAGATGTATATTGTGTGGGGCCTCTCAACCCCATTAACATTGCATGAGGACATACATGTTCTTGTTATTTCCCTATTGTTATCTTTATTTATTTTTATTTATTTATTTATTTTATTTTACATTTGTTGACCGGGCTAGTCTAACTGGATACATGTCCATTTTCAGTAGTGGCCCGGGGAGAAAAGCTCCAAGATTAAACTAGTATACATTAAAAAAGTAAATGTAAAACATAAAATAGCACATGTTAATATCAGTAGTACAATAATGCATTAGGCTAACATAATAGGAATTAACATGAAAAAACAGTCTATGCACATCAAGCTAAAAATTGACTGAATAAAATATTGCTGTAGGCTTACACACCTACACACACATAATACACAACTCACATATATTTACATGCCCATACTTGTGTGGACTTCAGCATACAGGTGGATACAAGCAATGAAATAGAATGTAGCATCTAAAAGAAATGTTGCAGACTGTGGCAATACTCTAGATGTGGAAACAATTTGACTGAGGTATATAGGTTGAATTAAGTTCTGTGGAGTGGTAGGGAAGAGATGAAAGACCCTAAGTAATTATTTTGTTTGTACCAAAATTCACACACAAATAACATAGATGGCATATGTACAAGATCCTTTAGTGAGAGGATGCTAAATCATCGTAATAGGTGGATGGTTGTGAAGGGAGAAAAAAATCATCAGTATGCTATACAGTTAGTGTTAATCAGGGTAAGTACAAGGGCATAGCCATTGTGCCTTACGGAGTAGTTTTAGTTGGTGCTTAAAAAGTGGCAATGATGGAAGAAGTTGTAGGTAGGTGGGGAGTCTATTCCAAAACTTACCCACGGAATTAGAGAAAAGGGAGTCCCCTGCTTTATTATAGGATTTCTGGATGTTTACTTGTAATTTATTTGCAGAACGAAGGGTAGTGAGGTTTCTGTAGGGAGAGATTAGGCTTTTGAGAATAGGAGTATTGTTAGGATGAAAGAGAATTTTATGGGAGATTATAACTTGTTGAAATAGAAGCTGGTTTTGGAGTTCTAGCCAACCTAGCTGTTTGAGATTTATACAGTGATGTCTTCTATATGGTGAATCTGTGGCAAATCTAGCAATGTTTTTATTATATTTGTTATCTACAGATGTATGTCCGTTATACATATATATATATATATATATATATCTGCTGACATATATATGTTTTTGTTGTTTGTCTTTCGGCTTTTCCTGGTTAGGGGTCGCCAAAGCGGAACTACGGTCCACTAATGACTGGCAGTAGATTTTCACGAAAGCCAAGGTGCCAGCTCGACGTCCAACCTTCAACAAAGGCACACCCATTTACGCATGTCTTTCGAACGCCCATCCAACAGCAGGGAGGACATGCAGACTCCACACAGAAGGCACTCCCCACACTCCAGCCGAGAATCAAATGGGAGAACCTTTTGCTGTGAGGCAACAACGCTAGCGCTGCACCACTGTGGGTTACTATAACTTGCCATATATAGTTAGACATGTAGATGTGGACATATATATCTATAGATGTAGGCATTTGCATGTTTATATGTTCATATATATTTCTATATTTCTATGTATATATATATATATATATATATATATATATATATATATACATACATATAAAAATATGTACCTGTTTAGACAATATATTTACTCACACACATACATCTACGTGTTGGAATACATTCTCTGTACTGTTGAATGACTGGGCTGGATGATATGTTTGCGAATACATCAAGAATATATATATCTGAGATGACTTAGTGGTAAATCACTTTGGCTATGGTGTGCAGGGTCCTGGGTTTGATCCTACCAGAGGCTATTTATTTTGTTGCTAGGCAAAACAAGGGCTGTTGGATACAGTGTGATTAAGACACTTTTGAGCAGTTGTAAGTGGGTTTGCGTGACGGTAAGCACTGCTAAGTTATGGCTACTGTTTCTTATATTCAGCTCCTGAATTGATTAACCTGTGTAGGCATTGCTTACACCTGCGCAAACAGGTTTAATCCCACTTACTGCTGCTTAAAAGTGCTTACTCCCGCTTACCCTTGTGCTAATTCCTTTAAAAGAAAAGAAAAAGGGGTTGATAGGAAAGTGGTGAAGAAAGGGGCACAAAGAGGGAAAGACAGTAGGTAAAATAGCTAGGGATGTGGTGCAGGAAGGGTGTAGCTGCCCATTTCTTCTACAGCAACAGCTGTGCATATACACTGTATTTGGAGTTAGATTTGGACACTCAAACCCTTGGGAGAGGGGTGAGGACAACAATAATTCATTGTGATACCAATTAGACCAGATTACATGTGTCCAGTGGACACATGTGCGAAATGGACAGCTATGTATGGGGTGAGATTTTTTTGTGGGAAAAGATTGCCCTTTCTTTTTCAGGTGGGAGTGGGATGTTGGGGAGGGGTAGTAGGTATATTTGGGAAGGTAGGCTGGGTAGGTTAACAGACAAGACACACAAGACGCATACAGTGGCGGTATATGACACGTGGGAGGTACCCACCCATGGGCAGTCACCACTGCACCTTCACAGCCCAGAAGGTGACTGTGCTGGGGGCTGAGCCGCAGAGCCAGGCTGAATCTCTAATTGTGACACACGGCCCTCAAGCTGGCATAGAAGATCACCGACCTGGTCACTGATCGCTCTATGCACCATAAACCCGACCTGGCCATGGGTGACAGGTGCCTGTCAGCTCCCACTTCCGGGGGGGGTGGGGGTGAGCCCCATCCCCTGAGGCGGTTCCACCTGAAGGTGGTGTAGGACCAACGGACAGGGAAGTACGGGGTTCAGCCCCAGACATGCTGATGCCTGGTGCCTCGGCCAGCTGAGGTGGGACAGGTGGGTCCGCTGGGGCCGGCCTTCCCAAGCATGCTATAGTGTTTAGATTTCAAAATCATATATGGGTTAGTTATAGTCAGCACATTCCAGGGTTAGGTATAACAGCATTCATAGATATTCCCATTAACCCAGACACCAGATACAGTACAGTTGCATAGCAAACAGAACATATGCATATATGGGACCACAGTAGTAATATGAACAGCATGCAGGTACATTGATGGCACCGCACCAACAATGTTGGGTTAATTCAATATTGCATATGCATGGGAACCATTAGAATATTTATCAAACGACTGGCCATTATCAGAGTCAGTACATACCAGCTGGGGTGGATATGTTGATTATTGTTGTAGATAAGGTGGGGGGAGAGAAAGTTGGCAGTTAACAAGTAGTATATTCCTGTACTCCACATTACTTTCCTAGTCAGTGCTGTTATCTGTACCTTAGAAGTTTTACTACACTACCCTATAGACCTATATTGGAGACTGATATGGCTGTCAACATCATTACACATGAACCGGTTTTACTTGCAGTATAGACCTCTTACCTGGTTTACCTGTGGAGGAAATGTTTGTAAACACTGACTAACTGTTTGTACACATATGGTGGGATTCCAGGTTGATGTTTTGCACCATCCTATCCAACTCTTTATGCACAGACTCGGGCCATGTGTTGACCACATGCTGGTATGCCTGGACACATCTAGACTATTGCCGTCTTCCACCTTTAGTGACCCGACACACACATGTACATGCTTTCCTACACCATTATATTATGTAGCACAGTATGGCCAACAGTGACCACTGATACTTTATTATTCAGAGAAACTGCAAAACTTACAGTCCCCTACTATACCAGGGTGGACAGTACCAGTACAGGTTATATTGGTCTGTATTTCACAGCACAGTGTTCGTATCCAACGTACCTGTGAGAGCAATGCTTGTTAGCACTGCCTGACTGTTGCCACACAAGGTTCCAGATTACACATTAGTATTATGTACATACATCTCACTCTGTTACTGTACACACTCTGACCACAGCTTAACAGGTTGGGGTGCAAATGGGACATACGTGGCTTCTTAGTCACATAAGGTATTGGGGAGTTGCTAGTGTGCCAGGTTTGTTGTCATAGATGTGCGTCAATCAGTTGTATTTCCTGTTTGCTGCCTATGCATCTGGGATCATCCCACAAATTTCCCAGGGGGACATGTTGATAGGCATTAGATATGGGCCCCTTTAATAGACAGTTTGGACATATCTGTACAGCCGTGGTGTATAATTCTGTATGCAGACTACTACCACTGGCAGAATTCAAACCGTAGCTGTGTGTGCAAATAAAACAACAGTTCACATCTCAGTTGCATGTGCTATTTGGGTTTTGTTGTCTGATTTCCCCTGTTTACTGTCTATGTGTCTCTCATTTGTACTAAATGACTTCTGGGGATTACACCTTTCATATACAGGCATTCCTACACATTCACATTATGGTGCATGGTGTGGGTAACAGTGCTTAATACTACAGTAGTATTACATGATTGCAAATCTACATTACCATATGATACCAGAATATACACATACAGTCCAGCTATTAGACCTGTTTTGTCAGGGTATTACACTTTCATTGCCATACTGACAATAATACACTCTTCCTGCCATATTCATTAGTGTATGCAGTACTTGCCTTGAACAACACAGGTTTTATACTAGCAATTACTTTAATACTACTTTTATTTTTATTTCCTATGACAGTAAAAGCATAAGTATTACTGACCTGCCTCGAGTCGCAACCGCGCCAGGCGGCAGATGTGGACCTCATGGTTTGCGGCCCACTCCATTGCAGCTGTGGGGGACATAAGAGGAATATTTAGCCATACCATCCATGATATACCTGAGATGGCCATTATTAAACAGGTAGTGGACTGATACTTACACATAGCTGGGACATCCCCTGATGCTCTAGCCTCTTGGAGCCACTCCTCCAAGAGGTCCACCTTCCGCCGCTTCAGGTCGGCATAGTGGTGCCTTACCTGCTCACCAGTTCAGGGTATGCCAGTAGCAGTGGTGAGGTCACAGGCGAGATGGTCCCAGGCCTCTGCCTTATATTGGGAGTCCTGGTACTGGTCCTGCAGCAGTCTCTGTGCATGGTCTTTAACTAGGAGTCCAGCCATGACCTTGGACTCCTGGATGCACCAGCACTGCACCCAGAAGTGCACTCCTTCTCCCCTTACTGCCATAGTGTCTGCAACGGGAAGCTACAACCAGTTATGAGCTGTATTCCTGCCTCTTGGGTTTAAGTAGGGCCAATTTCCCGCACATTTCCATGATTGGCCAGTTTTGAAAAGGCTAAGCTATGGGCAAACCTGCTTACCTAAGGTTGGCATTGTTTAAAGAGGTATACCACTGGGCAGATTGAATTGGCTTCCCTAAACATTGCTTACATTTACTAAGTTGAGCTGTGCTGCAGTTGGCATTGCTTAATAGTTAATTAGCACTATATTTTCTTTGATTTATTATTCATTACAGGTTATATATGTGTCTGGTATCCATGATTCATGTGTACATAAACTGTATGGGGACCTGGGGACTTCTACACTATATTACAATAACACCTCAAATCTATGCTTACTGCAGTACTCCAGTTCACATATTTCTGTTCTGTGGCAAGTTATACAACATCACACTGTACATAGATTCAGTTCACATGTTTGATTTGATTTTCCTGTGGTGAGGATTAGTTTGCTGATACCTCATTTATATGTATTGCTATGATGGCTTACTGGTTAAATTCTGTGACTGTGGTATACAGGGTCCAGAGTTCGAGCCCTCCAGAAGCTGTTTATTTTGTTGCTGGGCAGAACATGGGCCATTGGATACAGAGTGATTAAGGCACTTTAAAGTAGTTGTAAGTGGGTGTGCGTGGGTTTGAGCGGAGCTAAGCAATGCTAACCTCCAGTTACAGTTTCTTACATTCACTTAGCTTCTACTTTGCTTAATCTGTGTAGGCAATGCTTACCACCACGCAAACTCACTTAAACACACTTACTATTGCTTATACATGTTTACTACTGCTTATTTGTGCTTAAACCTGCTTACTAGTGCCTTATTCATTATGAGACTGACACTTCACATGTGCATTTAATGCAGTACTCCAGTTCACATTTAAATGTTATTATGTAGGTTATACGGCAAAAAGATGTAAAAATATGTTCATATACAGATTTCACATGGAAAATGATATGTGCTGCAGTGGGACTCGAATTGAGAATGCCTGTTTGTTAGGTGGATGTTCTAACCACTACACTATTGCTGTGCTGCTTCATTTGCATATATATTCCTTATTATCCTCTTCAGCCTTTTCAGCTGCTTTAACTGTAGCTACGCGATGGGCAAACCCATGCACCTACGGTTAGTTGTACTCGGGGTTTTACAAAAAATAATTAAATGGTTTCTTCATTTTAGTTAAATGTACTGTTGCTGTTGAACACATGGGGACTGTTGGTGGGGATATGAGGACTCCTATGAGCGGTCACGCTCATCTATTTACACTTTCTTCTGTTCTACTTTGCAGGGGCATGTTTATTCTGAGAGCTCTGCTCTCAGACACGCCCCCTGCACTCGTCCATGCTCCGTGTTGGATTTGGAGCTCAGGCAGCGTGCCTTCATTAATATGCATGGCGCACTGCCATCCTCCTCTTAAACTGTCGCTTCCGTGCAGGACTATATTAGTCCTACATGGAGGATTAGTAAATTCGGGGGATTATAATTATTGCCATTTACATCCTCCTAGGAAATAATCCTTCCTTCATAGAAAATCTTCTGTGTTGGACTGCCTCCGTCTTCAAGCAGGAAAGTATTATAATGGGGATTTCAACTTAGACTGGACAACCTACTCCTCTGAAAACCCCACCATCTTTATCAGTTGTCACGGTTTCTCTCAAATGAAACTAGCTCCAACCAGAATTGATAAACATAGCTTTCACTGGACACTAACCAACAAACCCTTCCTTGATTACATTGCTGGCTGCCTCCCAGACAGCCTTAGTGACCATCAGCCCACCTACCTACTCAAGCAAAGGACTAGTCCTCAAAAAAATACCATATTTAAACATATTCATAACAAAAGACATTTATGCCCTGAAATGTTTAACTCCCTCCTATATAAATTTAACTGGACTCCCCTTAAACACCTTCCCACTGACTCTGCAGTCCAATACTTCAACAGTACCTTCCTCAAAATACTTAATCCTCTAGCATCCCTTAGGACAATCCATGCTAAATCAAAACAACTTCCATGGTTAACTAAGGCCACCAAAGAAGTTCTCAAACAAAGGGATAGTGCCTGGTCTCATAACCAGGAGACTAAAAAACAAGCCTCTTTGACATCATATCGACAACTAAGAAACCATGCCAAAAAACAAATCAAAAATAAGAAAAAAACTATTATGCTACTATACACCGAAACAACCAAAACAATCCCCCAAATTTTGGGCAGCTTTAAAACAACTCCTCAGCCGTGGTCAAGCTGCTACACCACCCTGGCCACCATAAATACCAATGATAGCATAGCTGGACAATATAATTTGCACTTTACTAACTCAGTTCTGTCCCTCATAAATAATAGCAGGAATACCCCCCAGTGACGCCAAATGAACTAGAATATAGCCCCAATTCTTTTGTCACAAAACCAGTGCAACCTATGCCATCAAAACACTTCTACTCAGACTGAAACCCACATCCATTACTGCTGACCAACTCCCAAACAAATTTCTCAGACTGACAGCAGACACCATCTCATATCCCATCTCTCTCCTAATTATATCCCCAAACTGTGTAAAATGTAATATATCATCCCTCTGCACAAAGGAGGCTCCTCTAGTATTTTTTTCCAGTTACAGACCAATAGCTATACTATCACCTTTAGCCAAGATTCTCGAAAAGTGCATACATGCTCAGCTTCTACAGTACTTAACAAGTAATAACCTGCTCTCTAATTCCCAACACAGCTTTAGACCCAATCATCGTACCGGAACCACTTTACTAAGTTTCACCAACACCATCAATGAGCTCAGAAACAGTAACTGACACATTTCTTCCATCTTACTTGACATGTCTAAGGCATTTGACACAGTATCAAACCAAAAATTACTAAAAGAACTAGCATCCCTAAACATATCCCAGCCAGCTCTATATTAGTTTTACAAATACTTAACTGGCCGACAACAAGCAGTAAAGTGGCAAAATGAACTATCTTCCCTGCTACCTGTCTCAGTAGGCATACCACAGGGCTCAGTACCTGGTCTATTGCTCTTCACCATCTTTACAAACAAACTCCACTCTGCCACCCAGCTAGCAACCATCACGCAATATGCAGATGATTCTACCTTCATATGCTGAGCTCCATCACTTCCAGAACTCCTAGAAAAAAAACAACATTCCTTCACAGACATAGAAAACTATCTCACAAACTGCCGACTTATTGTCAATCCAAGCAAAATTAAGCTACTGCTATTGTCATCCTCCAAAACATATACTGTCTCCTTTATTATCACGTCATCCAACAACATTTAAATTGAACCAGTACAACACACCAGGCTTCAAGGGTAACAATAGATAAGCACCTAAAATTTGAGAAACATCTAGCACTATCCATCAAAAAGGTCCACATAAAGCTTGAGACAATTTATAGATCCAAGTCTTACCTCACTAACACCACCTGTCACTCCATCACCAGAAAACACATTCTTTCTACCTTTCTGTATGCATCTCCCATATTCACTAATCTTAGAAACACAGATTTACGTAAACTGGACTCCTGCTATAATAAAATAGCTAGATCCACAAACCATTCTAACAGAATACATCATTACACTGCCCTTTGTGAACTAAATTGGAGAGAAGTATTCAATCTATTGTCCCTGAACCGATTAACCAAAGCACACACCATTGTACATCAACCCAGTAACTGTCCTGCACTCAGTAACTTCATACAGCCTTACTCTAACTCCTACACACTGAGATCCACTGGCAAACACCTACTCAAGGTCATTAAATCTATTAATAGCTTTGGAGACTATCTCTTCTCCAACCAAATTTCCAAAAAATGGAACACTACTCTTCAATACCTAAGGAACACCACCAGCACTTCCAAATTTAAATTACTACTTAGTAATCACCTAAGCAACAGCTGGCTATGCCCCTGTAGTACACCAGGATGACCCTTCCCTCACTGTTCTCTATACTTTCTACTGGTACATCAACCCACATCTCCACTATTCTCCACTCTGCCTCCTCTCCTCCACAATCTAACCTACTACTATCCTTATTACATAAATACTCTGTCGTACATTGCCTATTTCTTATTTCTATATCCTCATAGCAAGTGACAGATTATGCTGCTTTGTGTAACTGAAGTAATTACATGTCTAAATGTTAGTACTTTAATGTCTAGCCGATCTCAAGCTGTCCATTTCAAGTGGACAGATTGTGTTGTTTTGTTTACCCGAAGTAACTATATATGTCTGAATGTTTTACTTTAAGGTCAAGCTGACCCCAGACTGTTATGTACATAATTTTGTCTTGATGTTAATTAATAAATTTCATTGTAATTTGACTTTAATGTACTGTAGTGGAGCTTTTCTCCTCAGGCCTCCACTGAAAATGGGTTCTGGTTCAGTCAGACGTTCCCAGTAAACAAATGTAAAATAAAAATAAATAAATATATGTAGTGTGATTTTGTTCCTTACCTCAGCTGTGGTGGCCAATTATCAACAACTAGAGACACACTAATGACTGTCACAGGGCTGCCATTGCCTGTATTCCATCTTACAATTGCTGCAATGGTTGAAGGTCTTCACGCAAGCCGGACAGCACACTGAGCTTTTGTGGCATGTTCTGATTGGTGTCTGTTTGTGTCTAGATCACTGCCCTGCACATCCACTGCTTGATACTTAAGGTAACGTGCATATCATTGAATAACAATACCTCAGAATCAACAGAAGTCTCTTCAGTGACGTGTGTGAACCTTGCAGGTGGTGAAGTCCTCTGATGCTGACTGCATTGGTGCTGACTGTTATCACGTGAAGGACACACATGCATGGTACATCCTATACAAGTCATGTCGGAGGCCCATTCTGGACCTTCACAGTTCCCCCGCCTGTTAGGTAGGGGAGTATTCCTTCCACTGCTAGTGTTGCTGACAGTAACAATTGTGTTCTTAGGCTGTGCATTTACATGGTACCATCACTATCAGTCTCTACAGACACATTTCTATCAGACACGTACTGACATGTAGTGCCAGGTACTTTCCCAGTGGAACCTGTGAATGTCGACAGATGACATTGCAGTCTGCACGGTGATGGATATACATCAGACAGACTGTTACATGCCAAGTGTATTCATAGCTTATGAGCACATACATACATATATGCATACATATTGAAGCTCAATGCTAAGAAGTTTCCTGGTTTAAATGCCACTACTACATTAGTCCCCTTTTTAAAGGCTAGACCACTCATGCACTAAATTTATTTTAGGAAGGTACTCCATAACATATATCTGAGATGGTTTCAGTTTCATATTTTTTATACTTTTTTTCTATACTTTTTATTATATATATTTTTATACATTTTTAAAATTTTTTTCATATTTTATATTTTATACCCTTGGAATATACTTAATTATATAGAAATATATATATATATATAGACATATGTCCTTTTATTTGCTTATGTATTTATATATTTTTATATATATTTTTACACAGCACACATTTATGTTTCCTTATTATATACTTATATGTTTCTATACTACAGAATAACTACTATAATAGGGAATTTCTTATTTTACGAGCTATAATGATAAGCTTCAATTGATTTTTATACCATACTGCTGTTTAGTCTTAATTAGTTAATTTACTGATTTACTTATGGTTATTTAAACGTTGTGCTGCTTTTTACTGTTGCCTGATGAAGCAACTTATGTTGTGAAAGCGCTCTCCAGTTTTTGCTGTTTGTTATTTGTTCCTGAATAAACGTCTGCAGTGTGTTAGCTTGGTGCAAGTTTCTCTTTATTTCTGAATGAATGCTGATATTGTTTTTGTACTCAGATTAAAAGCACTTCAGTGCTTTGTGTGTGATATAAGTTGCAGCAAGCTACTTGCTACAATTGTAGATATAAGTTGCAGCAAGCTACTTGCTACAACTGTAGCAAGCAGTTTGCTATAGTTTTTAAAAGTAGAAAGATTTTTTAAGTACTGATGTAGAGAAACTTTTACTTTTTTGCTCCTCAACTTAGAGTTGAGAGGTAGCAGACTGTGGAAAGCACCAGGCATTGGATGAGCCAACCATGACTTTGGGTTTGGTTTATTCCTTAGTATTGCACTGTCACAGGACTGTTCTATCTTGAGAATAATCTCTTTACTTCTTCTTTTGACTTTTTCCCGGTTAGGGGTTGCCACAGCGGATCACTTGTCCGCTCATGATTGGCAGTGGAGTTTTTACGATGTCAAGTTGCCAGCCCAGTGCCCAACCTTCCACAGAAGGCACACACACACGCACTTACACCTAGGGCCACTTTAGAGTGGCCAATCCACCTGTCTTTGGGATGTGGGAGGCAACCAGAGCACCTGGAGGAAACCCAGGCGACCACAGGGAGGACATGCAGACTCCACACAGAAGGCAGCCGAGGATCGAACCGGAGAACCTCATGCTGTGAGGCAGCAATGCTAACTGC
>NC_056747.1:1172741327-1172941327 GCF_019279795.1 Protopterus annectens | reverse complement strand
ACTAGCAGGGGGTGCAGCGGGGCTTGCCCCCTGCAAAAAACATAAGTGTTTTGTTTTTGATCTTTTGGGATCGATGTTTAGCCATTCAAGATTTGTAAAGTACATCCATATAATATTAATACATATATATATATATATATATATATATATATATATATATATATATATATTTATATATATATACACACACACACACACATATATATATATATATATATATATATATATATATATAGATATATATATATATATATATATCTATATATATATATATATATACACACACACACACACACACACACACACACACACATATATATATATATATATATATATATATATATATATATATATATAGTATAACAGTATTATATATAAATATAAATATGTTCAGTGCATTTTGTTGTATGTTTAGTACATGGAATGTTTTTGAAGCAGGCTTTTTTTATTGAAATGCTGGTTCATTGCAAGACGGCCACATTTGCTTTGGGGAATTGCTACACATTGTATTGTGAGTATTGCCATTTCCTCAGTGTTGTGTAATCTTGGTGTTGGTATATTTAATTAACCTGGGATGTGGGGGTGTAGGGGGGTTGCCTCCTGCATAACATGTTTTTGGCTGTAAATGCCCAGTGTACCACTGGTACAAGCGTTTTAAACTTTCAATTGAAATTATGTTAATACCTCATTTTGGAACCCATACATGTGCAACTGCAACTCACCATAAACAGGGTAATACCATATCCTTGCAACCCATAGGTCCCCCTCCATGTCCCAGGAAACTCATATTACCTATCTCAATGTACTAGAGTCCCTAACCATTCAACCCAATATGATATTCATGGGGGATCTCATCTATGCTTCTATACATTGATTATCCTACACCACATCTAATGCACAAGCCCAGCGGCTCCTAAACTTTGTTAATACCAACATCTTGGAAAATTTGTTCCATTCTCCTACCAGGAGTACAAACATCCTTGTACTCTTGAACATGGGGGACCAATGCTCCTTACCCAATGTAATGTCTTCACAGATTGTATCTGACCATAAGGCAGTATTGTATGAAATAAAAAATAAATCTGAAGATCCAGCAAAACCAAAAACCTTTATGAACTATTCCAAGGCTAATCTCTCTCTCCCATACCTCTCAGTCTCTGAGAGCAAGAAATCTGGACAAAGCCATAAATAATGGGGGGACAAAGGCACAAAAGTAAGGACAGTTTTTAAATATTGCTCTTAGAAACTTCAATTGTTAATAGAATAACAGGTTTTTCATTAGCATGACTTTACTGAAGGATATGATTTCTGAAACTCAAACACCTGTCATTATTTTCTAACTTTCATCCTCAATGATTTGCCAGAAAACCAACAATTTATGAGGAACACACCAAAAATATAAGGCACAAATCTGGACAGTTGAGAGGTATGCTCTCTATTAAATGGCACCTTGGCTAAATTCCAAGCACCCCAAACCCAGTAAACACCATAGCATATGCTGAGCTATTTACAAGATCTCTGTACAGCCATGTTGACAGCTGTATAGAGTGAGCTGTGCCCACTCTTAAGAATAAGACAGATTTGGTTGTCTGTTTCTGTTGCTTCACTATTTTCAGCGCTGTGGTGGAAAGTTACGGGTTGGGTTCAGGTAAGTATGCGATTGGGCACAGGTTAGGTGAGTTAGGGTTAGGGCGCGGTTTAGGTATGTGTGCAATTGTGTGGACGTGAGGTTTAGGGCAGGTTAGGTGAGTTAGGGTTAGGGCGCGGGTCAGGTAAGTGTGCGATTGTGTGGACATGAGGGTTAGGGCGGGTTAGGGAGCGGGTCAGGTAAGTGTGCGATTGTGTGGATGTGAGGGTTAGGGTGGGGTAGGTAAGTTAGGGTTAGGGCACGGGTGAGGTGAGTGTGCGATAGTGACGGACCTTAGGGTTAGGGTTAAGGTAAGTTTATAGTTAGTGGTGTATGTACAGTTTAGTGTAGGGTTAGATGTAAGATTTTAGGTGTATGTGTGTGGATTGCTATTTGTTTGGTGTGCTTGTGTTGTGTGTATGTGTTTTGGAACAGCAAATTTTTTCCCTAGGAAAAAATTTGCTGTTCTGCATGTTCGAGTTTTGAAACTTCAATGTTCTAATATAGACAAATGAAAGTTTAATATTGGTGGCCCAAGACAGTGGGCCACGTACATGTTGGTTTACAAGGTCCATTGAACATAAGGGAGGAACAGACAAATGTAGGTTCTGTAAAACAGAATTGGAAACAGTTGCACACCTTGTTGCTGGTTGTGACATCCTAATGGCAGAAAGAGTCTACACTGAAAGGCATAATAATTTGGCAAGACTGTTGCACTAGGGATTGTGCAAACATTATGGTATCAAAGTGGCTGAAAAACAATGGAAACATGAGCCGCAAAGCGTCATAGAAAATGATGAAGTCTACATCCTATGGGATCACCCATTACTAACTGTTCAAAAGATAGATGCTAGAAAATTGGAAATAGTGGTCCATGAAAAGAAGACAAAAGTAGCATTGATCACTGAAATCACCACATCCAGTGACTATAGTGTCTTGTGAACAGAAAGTCACAAAGTCATAAAATATCAGGATTTGCAGGCAGAAATGAGAGCAACGTGGAAGAAAGATACCCAGACAGTTCCAATAGTAGTAGGAGCAACGGGACTTATAAAAAGAATCTACAATCATATTTAGATATTTTACCAATACATGCAACCCCATACGAATTGCAGAAGGAGTCATTACTGGGCACATTGTGGGTTCTGCGAAGAGCACTTCTGGCTGAGATCAAAGATTGAAACAAAACTAATTTCATGAACTTTAATCGCACTTTGACTTAGGAATGGTGGTCCATTCCTGTTATGGTATTAGAAACCCAAAAGACTTGGAAAAATTAAAAAGGGAAAAAATGGAGGCCATTGCCAACCTGTTGGCTGACAGGTTCAGCTCGAATTTCTTCCCCCACTCCCCCTCTGTAGTCCAAAGGAAATACTGTATACTACAATCCCCCCAACCATTACTTGTACATAGGTCATCAATGCACTTTCCAAGGCCAAACACACTGCATCGATGGGCCCTGATAGCATCTTGGGATGCTTAACTAATAGCATGAAACATGAAAACTCTGGTCCACTTGAATCACTTTTCAAATGGAGGCTGCAGTCAAGTTTTGTTGCCAAGGAGTGGAAGATGACTATAGTCATTTCCCTGCATGAAGAAGGTCTAACCACTGATCTAGGTAACTACAGGCCTATGAGTCTGACCAGCCTCTTATGTAAGGCCATGGAAAAAAATCATCATGGACATGATAAATGAGGACACAGGTAACTTGCAAAATCTGGACCCATTACAGTCTGGCTTTGTTAAAGGACGGTCATGTCTATTAAATCTGGTAGACTTTTCTGAGAGGGCCGCCAAAGCACTGGATGAAGGCAACACTGTGCACACAGCTTTCCTCAACCTGGCCAAGGCTTTTGATACAATACCTCATTTAGACATTATAGACAAGCTCACTAATTTAAATAAAAAACCCTTTTATCACACACTGGGTAGCCAAATGGCTCACTAATAGAACCCATGAGGACAAATTAGGTGAGGTCACCTCCACCAAGAGGCCAGTCACTAGCAGAGTCCACCAGGACTCGGTACTGGGCCCACTCTTTTTTTTGGCATCTATTTCTCTGAAATGGAAGCAATTTCTTGAGGTTTATGGCTGACTACATTTGCAGATGATTGCCAGCAGGGGGTTATCATCAACTCCCCTGCAGACATTACATTATTTAAGAAGGCCTATCTCTGACTAACAAATGGTGTCTTAAACTCAATGCTAAGAAATACATAATTGTACCCTTTAGGAAGTCAGCTATTCCAGCTGATTACCATGTTGATAATACACTCTTAAGAGTCAACCCAGTGGTCAGGGATCTGGGTACACATGTAGGCAGTAGCCTTACTTCGACCATCATGTGGCCACAGTGGTGAGAATCCTTTTATGTTGCACAACTTATAAGTAAGAGCATGACATCTTGGTCCAGAGAGGTCATTATCCCACTGTACTCTGTCCTTATCAGACCAATCATAATGTACAATGCTCCCTTAGCACTGGCAGAATTTTTAGTAGAATCTAGAACAGAAGCTGCCATCAAAAAAGGAATAATCAGTAGAGCATATAAAATATTGCATAATAACTATAAGAATCAATCAGAGGAAGTTAGAAAGGACTGGGAAGAGAGACTGGATAAGCAATTCACAAAGAAACAATGGAAATGTTTACATAGATATTTGTATACCCCAAGTAGACTCCAGAGAATTTTTCTTCAGGTAAATAACCAATGTTGGAGGTGTGACGGGGAAGAAAGAGGTAATTGGGAACATATTTTCTGGGACTGCAGTGAGTTCATAGGTTCATAGGTAGGTACTAGGCTATTGGCCCTAGGGCCTATACAAGCCTAGCCAAAAAGGTTCCTTGGCTTTTGCCACCCAAGAAAATTATTTTCCTGTGCCCCTGTCAAGCAGAACCACAGAAGTGATCCCAGGGTGAATTTCCTATTACCCATCCAATCATCAAGATTTTTCTTGAAGAGTGCTAATGAGGAGCTCTGTTTGACATAGATAGGTAGTCTGTTCCAGAGTATGGGAAGTCTCTGGGACAGGAATCTATCCCTCCAGCATGTTCTGTTAATTGTGGTCACAAGGTTTAGGTCCCTAGAGTGTGTAGCTCAGAGGGATTGGGATTTCTTTAAGTGGAGCATGTCCAACAGCTCTGGGTTTGACATAGCTTTGTATGTTAGGCAGAGATAATTTCTGAGTAGGCGATATGCGACGGAGTAAAGCTGGATTTTTTTGAGACGGTCTGCGTAAGGCATCTGTTTGAGGCCAGTAATCCTCTTTGTGAGGTATTTTTGTGGCCTTTCCAGATGTTGTAGATGTCTTGTGAGGTACATACCAAAAGGGGCATTGTACTCTATAATGGGTCTAATGAGTGATGAGTAGAGGGGAACAATGACCTCTTTTTTTCTGGATGAGAAACATTTTGTGATGAGGTGTGCCACATAGAAGGATTTCCTGACCACTGTTGTGATGTGATTATCAAAGGAGAGACTACTGTCCACCTGTGTCCCAAGGTCTCTTATCACACTTTCGGTGTTAAGTAGACTACCGCCTATGTGGTAGTTCATGGGTACAGAGTTTTTACCAAAGGGAATGACAGTGCACTTTTTGGCATTGAGCTTGAGACCATGGCTTTGACTCCAGGCATCTGTCTCAGTAAGGCCCTTTTGTAGGATGTCCACATCATTAGGAGTTTCCATTATGGCTCCTCCTCGTTTGCAGTCATCTGCGAATTTAGTTAGCCAAAGGACTTTTGTGTTAGCCTGTACTTCAGAGAAGTAGATACCAAACAGGAGAGGTCCCAGGACTGAACCCTGTGGTACTCCACTTGTCACTGGTCTGAAGTCTGAAGTCTGATTTGCAGTCTGCTACTTTCACAGTGCGGGTTCTGTCAGTAAGCCAGTTGGCAACCCATCTTGTGACATAGGGATTTGTACCTAGTTTAGTGAGTTTATCTATAATTCCAGAGTGGGGGATGGTGTTGAATGCCTTGGCGAGATCTAGATAGGCTGTGTGAACTACCTTACCCTCATCTATGGCTTTGGTGATTACTTCAAAGAAGTCTATCAGGTTTAGGAGACATGGTCTGCCTTTTACAAACCCGAACTGTGTGGGGTCTAGAGTTTGGAGATCTCCAATGTCTTTGTTTGTGAGTTCCATGATACGTTCCATGGCCTTGCAGACCAGGCTCGTCAGGCTAATGGGGCAGTAGTTCCCGGGGTCTGTTGTGGCCTCCCCCCCTTTGTGGAGTGGGATAACCATCGCAATGTGCCATTCAATGGGCACAAAGCCTGAGGTGAGGCTATGATTGAACATGGTACTTAGGTGGGGTGCCAGTTCATTCTGTAGTTCATGTAGAAGGCAGCCTGGGATGTTGTTAGGTCCCATGGATGCTGTGTTCTTGGCTTTGGATAGTGAGGTTTTTACCTGTGCAGCCGTGATTACGGGAACTTTGCATTCTTCCTGTATAAAGATGGGCCCTTTAGGGGGTGAGAGGGGGGTAAAGTTAGCACTGAACCTATCTGCCAGGATGTTGGCAATATCAGTTGGTTCTGTATATATAGTGTCATTGTGCTGTAACTTAGAGCAGATCTGAGTGTTGCCATTGAGATTCTTGACTTAACTATAGAATGCTTTGTGGTTGTCTTTAGAATCAGTGGTGATTTTGTTTTCCTAACTAGCTTTGGAGGATTTTATGAGGGATCTCAGCTTCTTACTGAGGCTGACCAGGGAGTTCCTCCAATCATGGGATTTTACTCTTTTTTGCAACAGTTTCTTTCTTCTAGTGTAGAGTTATGGAGGATAACATCTTGGTTCTTTTAGGGATAGCATGATCCATGCACTCGTCTAAGTGCTTATAAAGTGCATTTGTGTAGGATTCAGCATTTGTACCTCTATTGTCCATCTGCATGGGTGTCGTGAAGTTTGCCACTTCTGTTTTAAGAAGCGTGAAGTTGGATTTGGAGAAACTTTTTACCATTTTCCTAATGGGGGGTGGGAACGGGATGTGGATGTCTAGGGTGATTAGCTTGTGGTCGGATCTGACCAATGAGGAGCTGACCTCTGGTGTGGAGCACCGCTCACCAATGTTGGTGATGACCAGGTCTAGGATATTGCTGCCCTTGGTGGGGGTGTGGATAAGTTGATCCAAGGCATTGGAATTGATGATTTCCAGAAAACGTTGAGCAAAAGAGTTGGTACATGAGTAGTTTTCCCAGTAAATGGTAGGGTAGTTGAAATCACCCATTATTAGAGTGTTGGGTTGTACTTTAATATTTTCCAGTGTATCAAGAAAAGAGGAGTGGGAATCCTGGGGCATGGTGGGGGGGTTTGTAGCAAGCTACAATCTGGATTGTGGTTTTGCCCAGAGTTAGTTGAACTTGGATAATCTCAGATGCATTATGCTGAGCATCTAGCTTGGAGGTGTGGATATCCTTAATGAATATGGACACGCCTCCACCTTTAGTGTTTTAGTCTGGGTTTGGTGGCCAAAAGGTGTGGTATGAATTATAGCCTGGTAATGCAGAGGTGCTCTCAGGAGCTTTGAACCAGGTCTCTGTCACTGCACAGATGTCAATGTTCTCCATTTTAAGGAATGCCTCGAGTGAGTGCATTTTGAGGTTTAGACTTCTAGCATTGAGTAGCATTACCCTCAGATTTTGCTTGCTTGTACCTGTTACGGTGATGAATTTGCCATTTGAACCTTTCCTAAAAAAGGCACTATAGGGGTGGCAAGAGCCTTTGCCAGTATCCGGAATCCCAAGGGCAACAGGTGCAGGCCATCTCTGGCAAAGCAGCGTGGTCTGTCGATCATGTCATCCCAGGCAGACAGATACTGGATTCCCTTAGAATGACACTAGAAGCTTAGCTAATTGTTAAAGTCAATCATTTTGTCCTTGTACTGTGGTATCATTCTGGGTGATGGCAGGATGCTACTCAGGGCTAGAGTCATACCTGCCTTGGCTACAAGATTGGAGAGCTCCTCCATGTCTCTTTTCATGTAGTCCAGGGAGGTATGCCTCAGGTCATTCACACCAACATGGACAATGACAATCATATTTGTACTTGTTGTGGAGTGACCTGAGTGCGTGTGTTATGGGGTGGATCCTGGCACCTGACAGGCAGCTGACAGTAACTTTATTCTTGTTTAGCCTGGTGAGTGGAACATCAGTGTGCGTGACTATAGAGTCACCTATGACTAGAGTGTTGGGTATGTTATGCCTTATGGGCTGTAGTTGAGTGGCACACTGAGTATGTGGGCTATGTGTCATTTGTGTTGTGTTGGGGGGGGTGGAGGTTGCTTGCATTTCTGCTTTGGAGGTCTCTGTTGTTTGGGCAGGTTTTTACTGAGAGCCTCCGCGAATGTAGGTGTGTGTGTTGTGCTTCTGTGTGTGTGTTTTGGTGGTGTAGGTTTTGAGGGACTATGTGATGAGTGTAGTGTGGTGCAAGTGTTTACCATCTTGGTGGACTTTAAGGATTCCCTGCAGGATGCACTGTCGAGAAGATAGGTGGGCAGACTGGTGTGATGAGGGAGATGATTTTTCTGAGCTATGATACAGAATTGGTATTGCCTAGACATGGTAAAGCCTTGCTGTCCAATTACGGTGGCTGCCAAAAAAGCAATTACTAGAAAATGGAAATCAAAATCTAAACCAATTATATTAGAAGTAGTGAATATAGCAACAGAGATAAAACAACTGGAATTGAGATTTTTAGAAAAAAGTAGGAGCAAACTACATAGGAAAAAAATGGGAATTGCGGGAACAATACATTCAGGGGAGGAATGAGGTTTAAAAGAAGGCAGGACTTAAATGATCTATGTAATGTTTGACTGAAAGCAATTGCGTAGCTTATAAGTGATGTATAATGTTTGCAACTGGGAGTGTGTCAGTATGGTTTGTGATGTAAAATGCTTGCAACTAAGTTTGTGTTGGTGTGGTTTGTTTTAATTTATATAAAAGTATGATTGCTTATGTCATAAGTGATGGTTTAATAAAGATGTTTCTTTACAAAAAGGGGCAGGAATTTAATAATTTATGTAATGTTGCTTAGGTTATATATGCAGCAATATATGTGAAGCATAATGTTTGTTAATTTTAACTTGTTAAGTTTGATTACTTTTATATAAATGTAAATCTGCCTGTGTCACAAATGTTAATTCAATAAAGGTGTTTAAAAAAATGCTCCCTTTGATATGTACCTAACCAGGTATATGCAGCAACTAGAGTGACCTCAGAGGTTCCTTACAAAAAAAATACAAGGAGCAACAAACCTGCCTTATGCAGAGTGCCTTAAAGCCCTTTCTCTCTACTCAGTCTCTTATAGATCGCTGAGGGATGATCTATGCCTGGCTTACAAGGTACTCGCAAACCCCACACTTATAAATCTCCTGCATGTTTGTCAAGTCAAACAGTACCCAAAATGCATGGGCTAGGGACCTGAATTTTGTCTATGACTGAAACAGAACATGCTGGAGAGACTTATATGTGCTCTAGAGACTGCCCCTCCTATGGAACAGGCTTCCCATCCATGTGAAGCTGAGTTTGTCTATTCCTGAGTTTAAGTGCAACCACGACCAGTGGATGGGGAATAGGAAACTTACAGCAGGCCTGGGACCTGTGTTCCTTATGGATATAGACAGCTTATAAAAACCTGCCCTTCAGTGTCCTGTTTGGATACAGGACATCATTCTTCTTTCAGGAAAACTTGGCAATCTATGAATCTATGAGTGACACATGAGCAAGGCAACAGGGAACATAGCTATCAAGACATTTATTTGTATTTATTCTTACTCATGGATGTACATTCATTTGACATCCTCTGCCTCTCTGAAACATGGCTCAAACCAACCATCCAGGATACTGCAGTTATTCCCCCTGGCTATAGCATCTTGAGACTGGACCGTAACTCTAAGAAAGTCTATATAAATCTGAATTGCAAATCACTTCCATTGATTCTAAGCCTCCCCTAACTAGCAACGCTGAAATTCTTATCTCTAAATTTCAACTCAACAAATGTAAATCCATCTATATAATCTGTATTTACCTTCCCCCAGGCAACAATATCACTACCTTAGAAGCTATCCTAAGTTGGCTGTCCACCACCTACCCACAAGAAACCATAATACTTGGTGACTTTAATATAAACTGGATGTCTTGCATATCAGAACAGCCCTCTTCCCACATCAACCTACATGGTTTTACACAAAACATTACACTCCCCACTAGAACCAATAAACATAATAATAACAACAGCACCCCTAGACTGGATTCTTACAAACAGTCAAAACCAATCTTATAAAGTAGGGACCCTTCCAGAAGATATAAGTGACCACTCACTCATCTTTTTAATCAGGAATAAGACTGATATGTTAAACCCAACCATATATAAGAAAATAAGATGTAATAAAAATTTTAACACTGACAGTTTTCAAAAAGAACTTGTAGCCTGCGACTGGTCACCCCTGAAACACCTTCCATTAGACAATGCTGTTAAATACTTTAACTCTAAATTTTTAACCATTCTAGACTACCATGCCCCAACTCGAATAGTAAGAACTAGGTCTAAACCAGCCCCTTGGCTCACCAAAATTACCAAACAAAAAATCCTCCAAAGAAACAAACAATGGACTACCTGGCGTACAACCAAAAACCTGGCAGATCAACTAATATTTAGACAACTAAGAAATTAAACTAAAAAAGCCATATTGTCAGATAAAAGAAACTATTACTGCCAACTCCAACAGAACAATCAAAATAAATCTCAAAAATTCTGGTCAGGTATAAACAAACTCCTGCACCCAGGTCACTCAATCACACCCACCCCCTCAGGCTCCAATCTCCTTAGCCCCAACCAAATTGCCAATTCTTTTAACACTTTCTTCACAGACACCATTCAATCTTTGGCCAATCAGCTATCCATTAACACTGCATCTCCTTCTAATATTATCCCTAATAGCCCCTCAACATTTCAATTCCAACCCGTTTCTGCATCCTTTGTCTGCACCCTTATCAAAAAAATTAAACCCACCACCCTCTGCTGATCTATTACCTGGAGAATACCTGCAAAAAGCAGCCAACGCCATAGCCTACCCCATATCCATCCTCATTAACAGAACTATTTCTGAAGGAACTATTCCAACTATTTGGAAAATCTCACATGTTGACCCCCTGCATAAAGGTGGTAATTCCAAAGACTTTTCAAACTATAGGCCCATAACCATATTATCCCCTCTGGCTAAAATCATGGAGAAGTGCATTCATAAGCAACTACTAAACCACCTCCTAGCAAACAACCTATTAGCCACCTGCCAACATGGATTCCGGCCATTTCACAGCACCTCTTCTGCTCTTCTTTCCTTCACAGATGTCATTAATAAAAACCGTAATAGTAACACTCTTTCCTCAGCCCTCTTCATTGATCTGTCAAAAGCCTTTGACATGGTCAACCACCAGCTACTTATAAACATACTTGGCAACTTCTCACTGGATTCACTTGCTAGTCAATGGTTCCAATCCTATCTAAATAATAGGCAACAGGCTGTACTATGGGAAAACAACTTGTCTTCCCACTTACCAATTGCCCTTGGAGTCCCTCAAGGCTCCATATTGGGTCCTCTCCTCTTTTCTATTTTTACTAATGACCTACACTATGTATTACCTCAAACCACCTGTATCCAATATGCAGATGACTCTACACTAATATGCTCAGCCTCCTCACTTTCACAACTGCTTTCCCTTACCCAAGACACATTTAACATAGTAGAGAATTGGCTCCTTCAACGATGTCTCATCCTGAACCCCAAAAAAAACAAAAATGCTACTATTTACTCCCATCCGCAGAGTCCCCCCACTACATTTTACAATCACATCTAGCAATGGTACAATCATATCTCCAGACTTTACCACAAAACTACTTGGAGTACTAATTGACAACCACCTCACCTTTGACTCACATATTAACAACACTATAAGAACAGTAAACAAAAAACTAGGCTCCCTTTACAGGATCAAACCCTTTCTTACCCCACTAGCAAGAACCACTATTGCCTGGACCCACCTTATCTCAACCCTGCTATATGCTTCCCCAATCTATACCAAACTATGCAAAATCAATCTGAACAAGCTGGCTAGCTCCTACAATAATATTGCCAGATTTGCAACTGGTTCTACCTACAGAACCCATCATTGTAACAATCTTAATCAACTAGGGTGGTCAGAATTGCCAAGTCTTATCCTATCAAACCAGCTAACTATTGCCTATAAGATACTTACTGTTCCATCGTACATCTACTCCAATACTAACCAATCTAATCACCCCCTACAATAAGCTGAAAAACCTGCGCTCTTCAAAGAAAATAATGATAAAGATATGTAAAACCAACAACCTGGCAGGAGATTCTTTATTCTCTAACACGGTGGGTAAAACCTGGAACTCCCTCCCTACTGATCTTACCTCCCTACCTTCTACTACCCTATTTAAATCAAAGCTCAAACCATACCTTAAATCACACTGGCTATGCCCCTGTGCAAACCCAGACTAACTTCTTTAACTCCTATTCTTCTCACTCACACAAAACTAGCTATTTCCTTTTCTATTAACATCTTTGTCTGTAAAACCAACTGAAAGTTCAAATAGTGCTCAATGTTACTTACCTTCTGTTTTTGGTTGTATGTATATCCAAACATGATTTGTTAGCTTAGAATACTTTTTCCTTACTCTTAAACTAAAACGTATTTACTCTTAAGCTAAAATGTATTTACTAGTATTCTCTTAGCTAAAATATATTTACTAGTTAAACTTGTTAAATCGTATAATGTACTTATGCTATTGTGATCTTTTTCTTGAATGTGGAGCTTTTCTCCCCGGGCCTCCACTGAAAATGGACATGTATCCAGTTGGACTAGCCCGGTCAACAAATGTAAAATAAAATAAATAAATAAATAAATAAATAAAATAAACTTTGAAAAAGCATGCTTAATTATTTGCAACCTGAGTAAGTGAGCAGATCCTCACATGTACTTTTTGGCCAAGGATAACAGCAAAAGAGAAGCAATAGAACATAAGCAGCATTGTTTACAGAGGTGACAAAAATTCCTGGTGAAATGTTACATGGACACGGTGGGAATATGAACTTCAAATCTGGAACGGTAACGATTTTCCCATCCTTTAGTATCTGTAATATTGTTCATGCATTTGATGACAAAGGTTTCAGTATGAAATACTCACAAATATGGAAGAAAGATGCCAACACACCCTGTAAAAGAGCAACAATTTTCTGCTTAATCACTTGACATTTCACAGCCACGATGGCAAGCAGATTTTCTATTTTTCTGTCTTTTTTTATTTTTGCTTACATGACTACTGAACGATTGTTTGAGGAGACTGTCATCCTTATAAATGTAACTCCTTTTTGATATCACTCTGTCTCTCTATTAATGCTTCTGAAACCACCATGTCTTATGGACTATATTATATTACACTTATGAAATGGCAGAATGAGGCAGCCTGTCTTATCTGCCCTTTAAATATAATTAATATTTAATCTCATCCCTATCCCTGCCTTTGTCTTCATCCTTTGTCTACCTGTTCCATGCAGTCATGAATGCCCTACTGTATTCCATCTCCAACATCCATTCTGGAATTACTCTGCATGGGTTTGCCATCCTTTCTGTGAAGACAGTCATTGGCCTCTGTAGTCTGCTGCCTATACCCCCTTTCCCATGAGTTCTTCCTGCTTAGGGTGACCCCTTCACAACGCCTTGGAAAAATCATGCAAACCAATATCTTCTTTTCATCTCTTCTCATTCCTAGTGAGAAGAGCTTCAGCTTCTTTAGGCTCTGATTTTACTCTTTTAATTTCTCCTTCATTCCACACACCCTTCTGATGGCTTTCCTATAGATTTCTTCCAGCAGCCTAAGAGCCCACATTTTCTATGAATTCCACAAATGTATACATTACTAGAGGTGTGGCTTTAGAAGGGCCTATTAGAGTGGAAGCTTTATGCTTCAAACCTGAGGATAAACACCAGTATTCAGTTGCACTTCAACATCCTTTTTCTGATCTGCTTTCATCAAGTCCACTCTCCCACTGAAAATTCACACCAGAGATGTGGACAAAATGCAATACTTTGCAACTGTCTGCACAGAACTTCGGCTACTAACTTTCTGCTTATGTGCCTATGCTTTTGAAGTATTTTTTTCCATAGATTACACCATCCTCTATTACTGTAATTATCTTTGCATGGTCAGGAAGAAGGCTGATCCTGTTCTCTGTTCCATAACACATGTATAAAACCAGTATGCTGAAGAGTGTTGCAATCAAGATCAGTCTTTGTGAAACTTTACTATTCACATCTCTTATTCCTGGTGCTGCCCACCCACCTCCACTACAAGTCTCTGTGTCCTATACTTCAACCATTTCATCCTCTTCACTGTTAACTCACACATGCATACAGTAAACACTAAAGAGTACCAGATCTAGGGTCAACCCTTGTGGTATGCCACTATTTACTTCTCTTATTTCTGGCACTTTCTCTCTCTCTCTCTCTCTCTTCTCTGCACCCTACCTTTTGACAATTCAGTCCTGTTCTCTGCTCCCTCTCACATGCATATAGCAAACACTCTGAAGAGCTCTGAATCTAGGATCAAATCACTCCACTAATCACTTATTCTTATTCTTAGCATTGTCCCTCTCGCTACAACTCACTGTGCCCTTCCCTTCACCCATGCTGCAATCCATTGCCTTGTTCTAACCCTAAACCCAGTTCTCACAGGTTTTCCTTGCAGCTGCTTGTGATGGACTGAGTTAAAGTCCTTGTTGAAGTCTAGGAATACCACAACTACTGGTGCGATCCTGCCAGACCTTCCCATAATTCAGGATAAATCTGGATCAGGCTTGACCAACAGCTCCATCTAGCCATGAATCCATGTTGTTTATCAGGTTGTTAATCAAAAATTTCCTGCCACTATTGTTATGCAAAGAGACTTGTAGTTCCTTGGATTTTGCCATATACCCCTTCCCTTGTACAAAGGCATCACTCTTCCCACCTTTTAGTCTGCATGAACTTCTGCATTTTCCAGTTATCTGTGGAAGAGCTTCATCAGGAAACCTGTCAGCTCATCTTTGGCGCATTAATGGTTTTCCCATCTTTCAACACTTATGGTGCAGAGTGGCATGCTGTGCAGCTATGATGGGGGCATAGGGGATGCAAGGGGGATTATCACACTGTATAACATACTTGAAATATTAGAATATGTGTTTTAGAATTCATAGGTTCATAGAATGATATTGGGCTATTGGCCAGGAGGCCCTAATAAGCCTAGCTAAGAATTTTGCCCATGTTCCTTCAAAGTCAGCACCTGTTTCCCCTATCCAGCAGGGACATAGGTGGGATCCCAGGGGTGTATTTTCTGTTTCTCATCCAGTCGTCCAGGTTTCTCTTAAAGATGGCTAGAGAGGTACTCTGCTTGACATGGAGAGGGAGTCTATTCCACACATGGGGGAGTCTTTGGGACACAAATCTATCCCACCAACAAGTTATATTAATGTCACAGACCAGGTTAAGGCCTTGCATGTGGGTTGTGTGAGTGGAGTTTGACTTACAGATATGCAGCAACTCCATCAAGACTGGGTATGAGATGGCCTTGTTCGCCAGACACAGGTCACCTCTGAGCAGTCTGTATGAGATTGAGCAGAGGGGCAGGGCTTTTAACCTATCTATAGGATAGATGTTTGAGACCCTGAATTTTCCTGGTCAGGAACCTCTGTGGTTTCTCCAGCTGCTGCATGTGCTTGGCAAGGTACATGCCAAAGGGGGAATTGTGCTGAATAATGAGTCTAATAAGGGAGGAGTACATAGATGTTATAACCTCCTTGTTCCTGGATGAAATACCCTTATTTATGACGTATGCCATGTAGACAGTCTTCCATACAACAGAGGAAATGTGGTGGTCAAAGTCAGGGTGCTATCAACCTGGGTGCCCAAATCCCTCATAACTGATTGCGTGTTTAGTACATTGTTATTAATGTGATAAGTAGTGGGGATGCCATTTTTACCAAAGGGGATAATGATGCATTTCTTGACATTCAGTTTAAGGCCATGCTTCTGGCACAGTCATTAGTTTGGGTAAGGCCCTCTTGGAGGATGTTCACATCACTAGGGGGAATTTAAGACAGTGCCCAGCTTGCAGTCATCTACAGACTTGGTCAGCCACAGACCACTGATTTTGGCTTGCACCTCAGAAAAGTATATCTCAAACAGTAGAGGACATAAAACCAATCCTTGGGATACACGGCTAGTTATGGTTCTACTACTAGAGGTGGTTTCTCCTATTTTGACTGAGTGGGTTCTTTCAGTGAGCCAGTTAGCTACCCATCTGGTAACATATGGGTTGATGCCTAGCTGAGAGAGTTTATCTAGTATGCCTGAGTGAGGAATAGTGTCAAAGGCTTTGGCTAGTTCAAGATAGGTGGTGTGCACCATCTTCCCCTTGTCCATGGCTTTGGTGATTTTTTTCAAAGAAGTCAGGAGTCATTCTGCATAGATGAAGAAGTCCACCTCCAGGTTTAATTTATCCCAGATGAAAAGTATTTTTAAGATTAGTTGTTTTGGTTATGATGAAATTTACTGATTTGTGTTATAGGGGGCTATAATCTTATGAGAAGAACTGATATAACAAGTGTGAATCAATGACATTTCTTTACATGGGAGGAAAGCCTTCATTCCCCATGCAGGAGACTTTGTCCACTGGGTTCTCTTTGATGTTATCATGTCTCATTTTTTTGTGTCCCTATATACTGGACAAGATTTGTACACCACAATCTTATTTTATCAATACTGAGCTGTGTAAGTCAATGCATTTTATGATTTTTTACATGATGTATTTTTAATATATTTAAAAATATTTGTGCACTCGGGCATTTCTTAACTCAGAAAAAGGGGATAATTTTAAAATATAGTCCTCTTTCCCCGAGTTTGCATTGTACAATCTCAGAATTTATATATAAAAATAAGAGGGGATCTGAGTGGCTGGGGAAACAGAGGAGTAAGTTCCTTGAAAAAATACTAGCATGTAGTTTGTTTAGTGTTCTGCAGTTATTTGTTATACGTTTTCTTATTTATGTTCTTTTGTTGTGCAGTAAATAGACGGCAGTAACTTCCCAATGAAAGAATGAGTTGCAACTATTTGAAACCCTAACTAGTTGATTACAGTTACATCTGACCAATTTTACAACTCCCTACCCCCCCAAAACAACACTTTCTAAGTTAACTTTCTCTGTGCACTTCTGTGGAGTATAAGCTCCTTCCCCATATCCCACTTACTTACATATTCTAACCCTTCAGTTACTGTCCGTGCAAAAAGACATAACATTTGATGTAGTATAGCAATCTGACTGTTCATTCAAATAACTGGAATGATAGTCAGGGAAAGGTAATATTGAGAAAAATGAAATCAGGGAGACAATGGCCAACCGATTACATTCTAATCACTTGTAGGGCAGTCTGGATGATAAGGTGAGTTGCAGAAAATAAAGATGAAACGTAATAAACTAGGCCTTGCCCCTGCACCTCTTAACAAATACAACTAATTAAAACCTTGGCAGTAAGTTAAAACTGAGGTTGTTCAATAAAATGGAGTCATAGGTTTGTGGATCACTGAAAAGTGACATGATGAGTTGAACAAATACCTGTATTTCAGAAAGTTACTGATTTGAATGTCTACAAATGTCATTGATCAGGGAGATGGGCTGCAACATGAATGCATTTATTAGACTTGTATGTTTTTACATATGTGCTTATGCATAAATTAGATTTATGGGTATCATCATGAGGTGGACAAGACCCTTGTCAGAGGATGATTTCATTCTAGAATAGTGGTTAGGGATCCTAATGGAAATCATCCTATCCAAAGCAGGATTCACATTTACAAACTGTCAGTAGCGTCAGTGCCCACCATATCCATCCTTAGAATATCCAGCTGCCTTATTCTAGATCTCCTCTGGATCTTGGGATGGCAAACACACAGCTGTTAAAGCTGAAAATAGATTAGATACAGCAATTAATTCTAAAAGAAAACTAGGTAGTAAAGTTCAGCAAAACTAGGTGGAAACAAATGGGGATACTTGGGGGATAAACATGGCTAGGTTTGTAAAGGCTCTAGGGCCGCTAGCCTAGTAACCACCTATGACCTATGACCCTATGAAACAAAGAGCACTGACAGTGATAATTAAATGATCAGGAACACTGAACAAGAAAAATAAAGCCACTTGTCCACAGCAGGAGCATATTTAAAAATTATTTACTTAAATTGCCCAAATGCATTACCTGCACAACCAAATTATAGCAAAAAGGGTCACCTCCTATGGAAAGGAGGGTTGGCCTAATGGTTAATGTCTTTACCTCATAGATAAAAAGTACAAGGTTTGTTTCTACCCTCTGGTAATTAGTTAGCCATGAAATAGTTTGCAGACTCATACCTACTAGTTACCTCTGACCCTATATGCCTGTTGCTCTATCTACACACCTTCACTCCTTACTCCTCTCCGTTTTGTACTCAGAATGTCTTCCTTTATCTTATAACTTAGCATGGGTAAGAACAAAATGAAGTGAAAGCTTCCAAAAGTCACCAATAAATAAAACGAAAGCTGTAGGTTGGAAGCAAAGACGAAACGAACTGAAAATTCAGTATTTATTCCAAACACCTTCAAAAAAACATCCACGCACTGTCACAAATCATTAACGCTTTTCTTTAAAATACATCCATGCGTTTTCGTCCCCACAGTAGGACTTCATCAGATGAATGAATAAAACTCCCTCCTCAACAGTTTTTATACAAATTAAGAAACTCATTATCCAATAATGCTCCTTAATTACATTTCAAACAGTCAAACCAGCATTGTAGTGGGCTCATAAATATTCATTAGCTCATTGAATATAAAATTTAAAAATAAAATGTTAAATTCATTTTATTCCTTATCAAAAATAACAACTTATGAGTAAAGCCATTAAATATATAAATATTTATAAAACCATAACATTTTATATTACATATGACTTGTTTTAAACAAAATAAACACTATATAAAATCCATCTTTGTACTACTTGTAATTCCTAAGGAGGTACAGAAAGGAATTGTAGAGAGAAAAACAGTGCCATCTACTGTCTTGAAAAATTATTACTTTAATATTTGGCAGCCCTTATTTTAAGCAGTGGTAATATGGAAAGATACTCATTCAACCCTGAAATCTACCTGCTTCCAGAGTTACCTGCCACCATAACTCTTTATATTCGATTTTCTCTTCCCATATACCTCTAATATCATGTTTTACTTGATCTAGTGCTAAAAAGTGGAATTTATACCCTTCACATGTTTTGGAATGTTTAAATAATGCTTGTTTCCTTTCCTTTAGAAATGTCATAAACGTGTTCATATATTCTCCTTTTCAGGGTTCTTTCTGTTTTCCCTACATAAAATGAACCACATTTTTGACATATAGCTAGGTATACTATTCCCTAGTGTCACAATTATAGTAGCCTTTACTTTGTATCCATCTTTTTCTACTTTCTAAAAAAATCTCTTCTTTATTAGAAATATATCTACACTGGTTGCACCTACCACATTTAAATGTGCCAAATTTCTTTCCACCTTCCCTTTGGTTACCACAATTGTTGTTTTTATTTTCTAATATATTTCTTATACTGCTAGAATTTTTGTAAACCACTTTTAGTGATGACTTCGGTATATCTTCCAAGTCGGTAAGGGCAAGGAATCTTTCCCATTCCTTTTGAAAGGTTCCTTTTATAAAGTAATTAGTTGCATTGTATTCCAGAACCAATGCCCGTTGATATTTAACTGGGTTTTCTAATTCATTATTTACTTTTTCTTTTTCTTCCTGCTCATTACTAATCATAACCCCTTTAATGGGTTTGAATCTATTTTCTCTGCCATTTACAACTTCTAACCTAATTTTCTTAATAAATTCATAGGGGTACCCCCTATCCAAAAACATTTGTTCCAATAGTTCACATTCTGCAACAAAGTCATTCTCTAAGCTAGTCATTCTAGATCCTCTTACAAATTGTCCCTTCATTATATTCCTTTTACAATGTGTAGGATGAGCACTATTATAGTGAAGGAAATTACAAAATGTATCTTTCCTAAATATCCTGGTTTCTAGTTCATTATTTACTTTGTAAACTTCTAAATCCAAATATTGGAGAATATCATATGAATGTTTATACGTAAATTTAAGAAAATGGGTAGAATTACTTATGTATCTCATAAATTCATTAAATTTTTCCTTGCTATCTGTCCAGAAAATAACTATATCATCCAAAAATCTATGATATAGGGACCAGCAAGAATTAAACTGAGAGTTTAAAACAAAAGTTTCTTCCCATTTTGCTAGAATAATATTTGCAAAGGTAGGAGCACAAGCAACTCCCATGGATACTCCCTGTGTTTGTTTAAATAGTTCACCATTAAATATTAAAAAATTATTCTTTAGAACTATATCCATGAGTGCTGTACTTACTACCTTTTCGCAATGTGACATAGATTTGTCCTGAAAGACAGTGTCCTCAAACATTTTCATACCCATATCATAAGGTATACAGGAGAACAAATCAATTATATCAATAGTAACAAATAATAAATTATCTGAATATAACTCCATTTTAATTTTTCTCAACAAGTCCCAAGAATCTCTGAGGATAACCTTGTTATGAAGCCAAATATGTTTAGTTTTTGTATCAACATATTTTGTTAATGGTAACGTTTTAGAGCCATCAGCAGATACTATAGGCCTCAACGGTGGATCCTCAGCGTTTTTGTGGATCTTGGGTATTCCAAAAATACTAGGAATTTTTGGCTTCTCAACTCTCAGATACGCATATATTTTACCATTAATCAAACCCTCCTGTAACATATCCTGTAATACTATGTCTATTTTGTGATATGCCAGATTTATCTCATTCCTAGAAACACAGGTATATTTAGTTTCATCTCTTAAAATTTGATTCATTTTTCCTTCATAATATATTGAGTCCATTATAACTATCCCCCCACCCTTATCAGGTTTCATAACTCTCACTCCATAATTAGACTTTAATTCATCCAAAATAGTCTTTTCTTCCTTACTCAAATTAGTTTGATATTTAATCTTACTTTGCATTTCTCTAATTTCTTTTTCTAAAGTCATTTCGAAATTTTTTAATTGTGAGTGCAAAGGGGGATTGTAAATGGACTTGCGTATTAATCCTTGATTATTTTGATTTGTTCTGTTTATATCATTCTTGGAAAATAATATTTCCAAATTAATTTTTCTAAGGAACAGTTTAATGTCTAACAGAGTTTTAGTTAAATCCCCTTTAGTATAGGGAATATATTTAAGCCCCTTAATAGGCTGAAATGATCCTTAGTTAAGGAAATATTACTGAAGTTGTAAATGGAAAACCCACCATACTTGTTGTTAAAACCTTCAACCACTATCTCTTGGGTAGGTGTTACTTCATTAGGGTTGGGGGTATATATATACCTAATATCTAATTTCCTTTCCAATTTTCCTGTCTGTGAAAAGAACTGTCATCCCTAACTAATGGCGGGAAATCTTGATTATATTCATAGTTATCCCACCCTTCAAACTCCTGTTCAATAGGGTTATGAACCTTCTCCCTTTTGTTATTTCCATAAAACCTTTTATTAGCATAGGGTGGCTTAGGATAATTAGTACTATTGTCATATTCCTGCATGTCCCTCTTCAATTTGGTCATTTTCCTGTCTATTAAATCCTTACATTTCATGTCAATGTCAGTCCTGACTTTGTAGTACTTGTCTTTTTCTTCCTTTATACTAAAAATTAAATCATCCTTGATGAACTTATCAAGTTCATCTATTTCTTTCTGAATTGTCTCTTGTACAAGGTTATCCTCAGAGATTCTTGGGACTTGTTGAGAAAAATTAAAATGGAGTTATATTCAGATAATTTATTATTTGTTACTATTGATATAATTGATTTGTTCTCCTGTATACCTTATGATATGGGTATGAAAATGTTTGAGGACACTGTCTTTCAGGACAAATCTATGTCACATTGCGAAAAGGTAGTAAGTACAGCACTCATGGATATAGTTCTAAAGAATAATTTTTTAATATTTAATGGTGAACTATTTAAACAAACACAGGGAGTATCCATGGGAGTTGCTTGTGCTCCTACCTTTGCAAATATTATTCTAGCAAAATGGGAAGAAACTTTTGTTTTAAACTCTCAGTTTAATTCTTGCTGGTCCCTATATCATAGATTTTTGGATGATATAGTTATTTTCTGGACAGATAGCAAGGAAATATTTAATGAATTTATGAGATACATAAGTAATTCTACCCATTTTCTTAAATTTACGTATAAACATTCATATGATATTCTCCAATATTTGGATTTAGAAGTTTACAAAGTAAATAATGAACTAGAAACCAGGATATTTAGGAAAGATACATTTTGTAATTCGTTCCTTCACTATAATAGTGCTCATCCTACACATTGTAAAAGGAATATAGTGAAGGGACAATTTGTAAGAGGATCTAGAATGACTAGCTTAGAGAATGACTTTGTTGCAGAATGTGAACTATTGGAACAAATGTTTTTGGATAGGGGGTACCCCTATGAATTTATTAAGAAAATTAGGTTAGAAGTTGTAAATGGCAGAGAAAATAGATTCAAACCCATTAAAGGGGTTATGATTAGTAATGAGCAGGAAGAAAAAGTAAATAATGAATTAGAAAACCCAGTTAAATATCAACGGGCATTGGTTCTGGAATACAATGCAACTAATTACTTTATAAAAGGAACCTTTCAAAAGGAATGGGAAAGATTCCTTGCCCTTACCGACTTGGAAGATATACGAAAGTCATCACTAAAAGTGGTTTACAAAAATTCTAGCAGTATAAGAAATATATTAGAAAATAAAAACAACAATTGTGGTAACCAAAGGGAAGGTGGAAAGAAATTTGGCACATTTAAATGTGGTAGGTGCAACCAGTGTAGATATATTTCTAATAAAGAAGAGATTTTTTTAGAAAGTAGAAAAAGATGGATACAAAGTAAAGGCTACTATAATTGTGACACTAGGGAATAGTATACCTAGCTATATGTCAAAAATGTGGTTCATTTTATGTAGGAAAACACAAAGAACCCTGAAAAGGAGAATATATGAACACGTTTATGACATTTCTAAAGGAAAGGAAACAAATGCATTATTTAAACATTCCAAAACATGTGAAGGGTATAAATTCCACTTTTTAGTACTAGATCAAGTAAAACATGATATTAGGGGAGGTATATGGGAAGAGAAAATCGAATATAAAGAGTTATGGTGGCAGGTAACTCTGGAAGCAGGTAGATTTCCAGGGTTGAATGAGTATCTTTCCACATATTACCACTGCTTAAAATAAGGGCTGCCAAATATTAAAGTAATAATTTTTCAAGACAGTAGATGGCACTGTTTTTCTCTCTACAATTCCTTTCTGTACCTCCTTAGGAATTACAAGTAGTACAAAGATGGATTTTATATAGTGTTTATTTTTGTTTAAAACAAGTCATATGTAATATAAAATGTTATGGTTTTATAAATATTTATATATTTAATGGCTTTACTCATAAGTTGTTATTTTTGATAAGGAATAAAATGAATTTAACATTTTACTTTTTAAATTTTATATTCAATGAGCTAATGAATATTTATGAGCCCACTACAATGCTGGTTTGACTGTTTGAAATGTAATTAAGGAGCATTATTGGATAATGAGTTTCTTAATTTGTATAAAAACTGTTGAGGAGGGAGTTTTATTCATTCATCTGATGAAGTCCTACTGTGGGGACGAAAACGCATGGATGTAAAGCGTTAATGATTTGTGACAGTGCGTGGATGTGTTTGGAATAAATACTGAATTTTCAGTTCGTTTCGTCTTTGCTTCCAACCTACAGCTTTCGTTTTATTTATTAGCATGGGTAAGAACTACACTCCCCATAAAGAAGACTAATCTCTTTTACAGCTATCGTAATCTCCTACAATATATCCCACATCTTTTGTGCCAGCCACACATTACCTGAGGTTGATCAGTGTCTCGGGTGTTTCACGGCATAGGCATGGAGGTTAGGTGCTCCCATAATGGAGGGAAGGACATGCACTTGGCTACAACTCTGAGTCATCACTGGTGCAAGCTGAGGACACACGGGGGTTGTTGTCTATAAGGGGGAGGCAACGCTTTGACTGAGTTCCCTGCAGAAGTCTGGATGATCTACCATGAGCCTATTGCATGCCATCCCCTTTGACAGTACGAGTATAAATAGGGGTAGGGATTATGCCTTAAAAGAGAACACTCCTACAGTAGCATTATGACACTGATCCAGAATGCCTCAATTTCCTCACCAGCACTGAACATGGGTTGGAGTTAGCCTGGAGGTGGCTTAGTGGCTAAGGCAGGCTTGGTAGACCTGGTGAATGAGGAGAGACTTAGAGCAAATAAATGTTAGCTGTGAGGAGTAAAAAAAAAAAAAATATATATATATATATATATGGTTCCACTTCATAATCTTGAAATGCTGAATCTCAAATTTCAGCATTTCGAGACCATAAAGCTGAAACCATACAAAACTGAAACTTCACAAACCCGAAACCATAAATCCTGAACACACAGTATACACCATACCACACACAAACCACAACACCCACACCACAAAACAAATAAACACAACAAAACACCAGACATGCACACACCTACACTACACAAAAGCATATACATTAATCTCTGCAGTATTCATTACATATGGGATTCTTTGCCATGGAAGCCTGACATCCAGACAGTCTACCAATGCCTACCATTGCTTTAAAGTATGCTGAACATCAGCCAAATGCTCCTTGTGCAGCGTAGGACATAAATGTGATGTTCAGGTATACCATCCTCAGAACTTCTTTGCCATCAATCCAAATGCTATTTCTGACTATAGGTCTGTTTACTATGTCCGTTTTCTGCCATTTTTACTGTATTTTTGTATTATGGTGATTACCCCTGTTTGCTGAAGTCCTGACCATTGCAGATAAGTGCCCAGTTGGGGGTTTGTTCTTTTTCTTGAATTTTGTCTGTGCTGTTTTGAGTTAATGTCATCCAGGAAGGGTAAATGCCAGTGTGGAAGACAGACTTGCCATAAAGACTGCCTTTTTTTCCCTAGGAACTTCTCACCACCATGCGTCTTGTTCAATTTGTTAGGAATTCATCCCAAAAACCCTTCATAGTAGGCTTCTTCCCTTTCATTGCATCTTGAGAACCAGCATCTTAATCTTCTTGCTAAAGATACAATGGAATGAACTTACTGCCCCAAGGGTCAGACATCAGGAAAGAAGAAGGTGAAAAAGCTAAGACCAGAATCTTCCTCTGTCCAGCCTCTCCTGGGTTTTTCTCCTGAAGTTGTTACAAACCTGGAGATTCACCTGGCTGTGTTGTCGGATTTCTATGCCACGTCTGGGTTGGAGACTGGTTAGGATCTAGTGGCAGCATGTCCAATGAGGCTTCGCAGGTGTCCATTTTGGACATTCAGAGGAACCATGGTTGATTGTTTCTGAGGGGTCAAGGAGGGGTTCTGCCAATTTTTGTTAGGGAAGTTCCTGCTATGGTTGTGGAATGCTGTCCTGAGTCAGAGTCTTCTCAGTTTTCTAGGGCAGACATTCCCTTAAAAAAGAAACAGAAAACTAAACTTGTTACTTCTGCTCCTGGGGATATAGAAAGTGAATGGCAGACCTTTACTCAGGGGTTATTTAATGCTTTGCTGTCATTAAAGCCTCTTCAAGAGGTTTTGGTTCCTCTTCCTCCTTGCTTCTCTTCTCCACTTAAAAGACCCAGGGAATTGAATTCTTCTGAGGAAGAGCTGGATTCCGATGAAGAATACCTTACTTATTCTAACCAGATTCTTCTCCACTTAAAAGACCCAGGGAATTGAATTCTTCTGAGGAAGAGATGGATTCCGATGAAGAATACCTTACTTATTCTAACCAGATTCCTTCTCCTTTGGACTATGTGTCAAAGGTGGATGAATCTAATAGTCCAGATACTCCTTCTGAGGAAATTTCCTTTAGGGACACAATCTCTAGGATGATGGAATTTTTTTAAGTGGGATTGTGCCCAGGTCTCTGATATCCATAACAGGTGCTATGCATTACTGCAGATGGCACTTCCTAAACCCACGGCCATTCCTCCTGTCTTGCCTGCTTTATTGGATTTTTTCCAGTGCCTCTAAAATGCCAGATTCTCTGCCCCCTGCTCCCAAAAAGTCTGATAGGTTTTATAGGGTGCCTGAGGTTTGTTCCTTTTTGTACAAATGTCCTGCTGCTGCTGACCCCTCTGTGGTGTCTGTATCCTCTGATAAGCCATCTCAGTTGCTTCCTTTGTCCAAGTTACTGCCTTCTGACAAGGACAGCCGAATCATGGACAGTCTGAGTAAGAAGGTTTATACTTTGGCTACCCTAGCTTTTAGGGCAATTATCAGACCCATTTATTTAGGTATGTGTTGGCTTTTCTTTCTCAGGCTTGTCAGCTTTTTTCTGATCTTCCAGACTCAGAGTACATCTTCTCTTCCTTCCTTGCTAGGGACTTCTTCTCAAGTAGTTCATCATTCTATCATGTGTAGTTATGATGCAGCAGGCATCCCTTCTAGGGCTGCTGCTTTTGGTTCAGTAATGAGGAGGTATTCCTGGCTTAGGCTTCAACTTTTACCTGATGATATTAAGGCTAATCTGAAGGATGCTCCTCTGAATAATAAACTTTTGTTTGGTGAAGTGGTTGCTGGTTTTTTTTAAGTATTTTCAGGACAAGGGGAAGGCCTTACAGGAGTTTAAACATGTGTTTGTTTCACCTGTGCCTAAATTTCAAACTACCCTTCTAAGCCAGCCTTTGTTCGTAGGTAATCTCACCCTCCTGCTAAAGGTAAAAAGGGTGGTAAACACTCTCCCTCTGCTAAGGCCACTCAGACTGCAGGGATTCAAAAGCCTTCCTCTCCTGACAAACCAGGTGCTGTGTGGCTATCTGCCTTTTCCCAGCCACATTCCTCTTTCTCTTTGCCTTTCTCTTTTTCTTCCTATTTGGCTTAAAAATCACCCAGGATTCTTGAGTTCTGTCAATCATTAATTGGAGTACCTCATGATGTGTATATCCCTTCCTCCTTTTATGGGCATTCCTCAGCCTCCTTGGGAACAACTTACTTTTTTCCCAGAGGTTCTTCGAGATATCTTGTCTCAGGGTACTAGTGCCTGTGTCCCAAAGGGTCAGGGATTTTATTCAAGAATGTTTCTAGTGTCCAGAAAAGAGGGTACTTGGAGACTGATTCTAGACTTCTCTCATCTAAATACTTTTCTGAAGGTGCCTTCCTTTTGGATGTTGTCCCTTCAAACTCCGTTTCCTCTCTTGCTCACTCAGGCCTTTCTGGTGTCTCTGGATCTCAAGGATGTTATCTCCATTTTCCAATCCATCGTGTTTTCAGGAGGTTTTTCCATTTCTCTGTTACTTCCTGGCATTTTCAGTTCTGTGCTCTGCCCTCTGGTCTTTCTACTGCCCTAAGGGTATTCACCAAATGCCTCACTCCTGTGAATGCTTTTTTCAGGCTTCAAGGGATCCAAATATTTCCTTACTTGGACGACCTGCTGATTCCGACAGAGGTTCTTTTGCAAAAATCTTCATGTTGCCATTTCTCTTCTTCACAGCCTGGGGTTCACAATAAACTTCAAAAAGTCTTCTCTGACTCCTTCTCAGGATCATGTCTTTCAGGGTTGCAGGATTCAGGTGGTGTTAATGCTGGCATCCCTGCCTCCTCCAAAGGCCTTAATTCTCATTTCTAACATTCATACTCTTCTTCCCCAGGCATGCATTACAGACAGGGAGTTTCTCAGAGCTCTGGGGTTCATGGTTTCCACCATTCCAATGCTTCCTGTGGCCAGACTTCACATGAGGAAGTTCCAGTAGTTTCTGAAGTTGGTGTGGCTTCAACATGTGCATCTTCTAGACTTTACTGTTCCTCTTCTTCCTTGTTTCAAGAAGGAACTTCTATGGTGGATTCAGCAGATGTCTCTGAATCCAGGGCTCCCTTTTTATCTCCCTCTTCCCTCTCAGGATCTATTCACAGATACTTCAGATGTGGGATGGGGAGCAATGTTTGGATCCCTAAAGGTACAGGGAGTGTGGTCGCCTCATCAGCAGAAGGAGCACATCAAAATGATGAGAACTCTTATGTTGGCTCTTCAGGCCTTTTATCCTCTTTTCTCTTCAGGTCTCTCAAGGTATTCACAGACAATACCATAGTTATGTGGTATATCAACAAACAGGAGGGGGAGGGGCAATATCTTACCTTCTTTGCCAGCTGGCACTTCTGGTATGGGATCTGGCTGTCAGTATCAAGTGATTCTTCAGGCAGTTTATATTCCTTCAGATCAGAACATTGTGGTAGTCACTCTGAGCAGGTCCTTCACTCAGTCCTATGAATGGATGCTTCACAGAGATGTGTTTCTGGACATTGTTCACCAGTGGGGTACTCCTCAAGTAGATTTCTTTACCTACCCTCTGAACAGACAACTTCCTCTGTTTTGTGCCAGAGTCTCAGGTCCTCTGATGTGGAAGGTGAATGCCCTCTCATTTTCTTGGAAGGGTATGTTTCTTTATGCATTCCCTCCCCTTCCTCTCATTCTGAAAGTCCTGTTCAAGATTCAGCAGGATGCTCTCAAAATCTTGTTGGTGACTCCCTTTTGACACTGGTTCCCTCTATGTCTGCATCTAGTCAGGGGCAATCATCACAGGTTACTTCACAAGGTGGATCTTCTCACACAAGACAAGGGACCTCTCATCCATCCCCACCTGTCCACTCCATCTGATACTGTGGGTGTTAGGATTTTGATCCCTCATAGACACCTTTTTTCTGAGGACATGCTTCAGGTCCTGCAGGAGGCCAGGAAACCTACTACTAGGAAATCGTACTTGTCTAAATGGAAGAAGTTTTCTATTTGGTGTCTCTCTTGTAACCTGGACCCATGTACTGTGGATATTCCTTTGGTTCCCTCATTTGTGTGAGTGCCTCAGTGGGCCTAGTCTTCTATTAAGGCCCACTTATCAGCTGTTTCTGCTTGTCTGCCTTTAACTCCTCCTCTAGCTTCCAGATTTGAGGCTAAAAAAATTCTTAAAAATGTCCTTAATAGTAGACCTCCCAGGAAGCCTGTTCCTCCTCCCTGGGATCTTAATTTTGTTCTGGAGAAATTGACTCAGGCTCATTTTGAGCCTGCTGTTTCAGCTTCCTTGCAACATTGTTCTTGGAAGGCTTCTTTTGTTAGCCAGACGGGTGTCTGAGTTGCAAGCCCTTATGGCTTCTCTGCCTTTTTTGATATTCCATGAGGACAGGGTGTCTTTGTGTACTAATCTTTTTATGCTCAAGGTAGTTAATGAGTTGTCACTTAGTCTATTAATTTGCCTACTTTTTTCCCCTCTCCACAATCTGAGAGTGAGAGGGTGCTGCATATTTAGACATGCATAGACAGCTCAGATTTTATTTGGATAAGACTAAAGCTATCAGAAAATCTGATCAGTTGTTTATTTCCTTTCATCTGAGGTCTTTAGGACTGGCTGCTTCCAAACACACTATTTCTACTTGGATTTCAAGGGCTATTTCTTTTTGTTACCCTTTTCATGGCTCAACCCTTCCTTCTCTACTAGAGCTATGGCTTCTTCTGGTGCTTTCTTCAAAGGCTTCGACACAAATTCTGTTCTTGAAGCAGCTACTTGGACTTCCGTGCATACTTTTACCAAACAGAGCTAGAGCTGGTTTTGCTAATGCCATTCTTCATGGCTTCTTAGAGGGCTCCACTACTGCTTTCTCCTCCCAAGTTTCTTCTTGAGCTTTGGCACTCTCCCATTTGAATATTGCAGCAGTGACTGTGAGGACATAGCACAGTTGTGTAAAATCTCACCATAACTGTAGATGTCCTTGGATTCAACGCTGCAGTATTTACTCCCTCCATCCCCCTAGTCTTTTTCCTTCCTGGATGTGCAGGTTTTCTTTGGTTTTCCTTGGAGTGTTGTTTCTACTGGGGCAGTCAGTTCTGAGGATGATACGCCTGAACATTTTTATGCCCTACGCTATGCGAGGAGTGTTTGGCTGGCATTCAGTGTACCTTAAAGCAACCATAGGCTTTGGTAGACTGGCCAGACATTGGACTTCCTTGGTGGGGAATCCCATACGTAATGAATACAGCAGGGGTGAAGGCAAGAACAGCTATCAATATGGCAAGATTTTACACAACTGTACTATCTGTCTATCTGCGTATGACCTCTGTTTAGATCAAACCTCTTACTGGTGTAAAACATGACACCTTTCACCATTCCATAGAACAGACCCAGCTTCACATGTATAGTTACAGATATCATCAGATCTCAATTGACCTACTAGCATGACCTTCCCCTTGGGTGGAACTTGCTCCATTTATTTGACAACTAACAAATAACAGTTCATACTGCAATGGACCCCTATAACATACTCTCACATAATAATTTTGACCGTCAGTGCTCCATCTGATCAGTTTCACAATAAACCTAAATTAAATATAAAAAAGAATAACCGAAGAAAATAAAGAAGAAAAAAGAAACCAAGCTGGGACAGTGTGTGAGTATATGTTTGTCTGCCTGTGTGTGTGTGTGTGTGTGTGTGTGTGTGTGTGTGTGTGTGTGTGTGTGTGTCTAACCAGGGACCGTGTGTGAGTTTGTCTTTGAGTGTGCATGCATGAATGCTTATTGTGAGTGTATGTACGTGCATGCCTGTGTGCTTGCTGGATGACCACTGCTTGAAGTGACCTGTGGTTGATAGAAATAGGCAGATTGTGGAAGCAGTATGTGCAGGTATTGAATGTGTTTGTGTGTGTGTGTGTGTGTGTGTGTTTGTGTGTGTGTGTGTGTGTGTTTGTGTGTGTGTGTGTGTGTGTGTGTGTGTGTGTGTGTGTGTGTGTGTGTATGGTGACAGAGAAAACCTCTGTGTACTGAAGTAGTATGTACCATTATGTGTGGTCTGCTAGGAAGCAGCCCATATTGGTAGGCAGACAGCTGAGCAGTGCAAAACTGCTCCAGTTGACCAATTCATAATCATCCACATTCCCAAAAAAGCCCAACATCTCATTAACAGGGAACATGGATGTGACTATAAATTCAAAAATGAGAAAACAGCACAAGAGAGCACATCCATACAGCAGACTTACACTGCTGCACTTTTATCTATAAATCCCAGCCACTGCAACAATAGAACTCCAGAATAAACATTAACATAATAGTCAGATTACAGATTGCCTTCCTCTAGCAAGGACTGATGTCAGAGTACAGACAAAGATAAATAAATAGGGGTGTCCAAAGGAAAAGACCAGCACTGGTAGAGTTTTTAGTAGAGTCTAGAACAGAGGTTGCTGTTAAAGGGATAATTAGTAGGACACTCAGCAAACTCGGAGCTACAATATATAACATTAAGTATCCTGTTTTTTATTTATTTTGTTCTTTATTTCTTTGTTGTTTATAGCACTTTGTGTACTGTGTATTTTTTCTAGCTAGTTTCACTGTGTGTGAGGTATTAACTGGAAATTGTCCACTCTTATTAAGCATCTGTTGGGTTGTTTGTTTATGATAACTTGTTGCAGTTAAACTCTTTTTTTCTAGTGGCTCCTTTAGCTGTTTAAAACTTTCATTTAAAGGCTCACTGCTGCTTTTCAGCTGTGAGTAACATTTCTGCTGTTTGTTCTAAGTAGTGGGGATATTTGTAGCATTTCCATATTCAGGCTTGTATTTGGGCCTAGTGTTTGTGGAGGCTGTGTGTCTGAGCACATAATTCAGGGACATCTTGTTTTAGCCAAAGCCATCAGGCATTTCAGTGAGAGAGAATTGTTTGAGGTCATTGGCTGACTGAGGTCTCCTGGACTACAGCTTAGACTAAGCACCTCATTGGTTCTTGTGAGATTTCTTTCTTAAAAGCTGTCTCACGTTTCAACTTTCTGTTACCTAAGAAGCTCAGTTGTGAGTGTTCAGCCATTTTACAGTGAGCTGATCGAAGGAAGGACACTCAGCAAACTCGAGCTACAATATATAACATTAAGTATCCTGTTTTTGTTTATTTTGTTTTTATTTCTTTGTTGTTTATAGCACTTTGTGTGCTGTGTATTTTCTAGCTAGTTTCACTGTGTGTGAGGTATTAACTGGAAATTGTCCACTCTTATTAAGCATCTGTTGGGTTGTTTGTTTATGATAACTTGTTGCAGTTAAACTCTTTTTCTAGTGGCTCCTTTAGCTGTTTAAAACTTTCATTTAAAGGCTCACTGCTGCTTTTCAGCTGTGAGTAACATTTCTGCTGTTTGTTCTAAGTAGTGGGGATATTTGTAGCATTTCCATATTCAGGCTTGTATTTGGGCCTAGTGTTTGTGGAGGCTGTGTGTCTGAGCACATAATTCAGGGACATCTTGTTTTAGCCAAAGCCATCAGGCATTTCAGTGAGAGAGAATTGTTTGAGGTCATTGGCTGACTGAGGTCTCCTGGACTACAGCTTAGACTAAGCACCTCATTGGTTCTTTTGAGATTTCTTTCTTAAAAGCTGTCTCACGTTCAACTTTCTGTTACCTAAGAAGCTCAGTTGTGAGTGTTCAGCCATTTTACAGTGAGCTGATCGAAGGAAGGACACTCAGCAAACTCGAGCTACAATATATAACATTAAGTATCCTGTTTTTGTTTATTTTGTTTTTATATCTGTGTTGTTTATAGCACTTTGTGTACTGTGTATTTTTCTAGCTAGTTTCACTGTGTGTGAGGTATTAACTGGAAATTGTCCACTCTTATTAAGCATCTGTTGGGTTGTTTGTTTATGATAACTTGTTGCAGTTAAACTCTTTTTTCTAGTGGCTCCTTTAGCTGTTTAAAACTTTCATTTAAAGGCTCACTGCTGCTTTTCAGCTGTGAGTAACATTTCTGCTGTTTGTTCTAAGTAGTGGGGATATTTGTAGCATTTCCATATTCAGGCTTGTATTTGGGCCTAGTGTTTGTGGAGGCTGTGTGTCTGAGCACATAATTCAGGGACATCTTGTTTTAGCCAAAGCCATCAGGCATTTCAGTGAGAGAGAATTGTTTGAGGTCATTGGCTGATTGAGGTCTCCTGGACTACAGCTTAGACTAAGCACCTCATTGGTTCTTTTGAGATTTCTTTCTTAAAAGCTGTCTCACGTTTCAACTTTCTGTTACCTAAGAAGCTCAGTTGTGAGTGTTCAGCCATTTTACAGTGAGCTGATCGAAGGAAGGACACTCAGCAAACTCGAGACTACAATATATAACATTTAGTATCCTGTTTTATGTTGATTTTGTTCTTTATTTCTTTGTTGTTTATAGCACTTTGTGTACTGTGTATTTTTTCTAGCTAGTTTCACTGTGTGTGAGGTATTAACTGGAAATTGTCCACTCTTATTAAGCATCTGTTGGGTTGTTTGTTTATGATAACTTGTTGCAGTTAAACTCTTTTTTCTAGTGGCTCCTTTAGCTGTTTAAAACTTTCATTTAAAGGCTCACTGCTGCTTTTCAGCTGTGAGTAACATGTCTGCTGTTTGTTCTAAGTAGTGGGGATATTTGTAGCATTTCCATATTCAGGCTTGTATTTGGGCCTAGTGTTTGTGGAGGCTGTGTGTCTGAGCACATAATTCAGGGACATCTTGTTTTAGCCAAAGCCATCAGGCATTTCAGTGAGAGAGAATTGTTTGAGGTCATTGGCTGACTGAGGTCTCCTGGACTACAGCTTAGACTAAGCACCTCATTGGTTCTTTTGAGATTTCTTTCTTAAAAGCTGTCTCAGGTTTCAACTTTCTGTTACCTAAGAAGCTCAGTTGTGAGTGTTCAGCCATTTTACAGTGAGCTGATCGAAGGAAGGACACTCAGCAAACTCGGAGCTACAATATATAACATTAAGTATCCTGTTTTTGTTTATTTTGTTCTTTATTTCTTTGTTGTTTATAGCACTTTGTGTACTGTGTATTTTTCTAGCTAGTTTCACTGTGTGTGAGGTATTAACTGGCAATTGTCCACTCTTATTAAGCAACTGTTGGGTTGTTTGTTTATGATAACTTGTTGCAGTTAAACTCTTTTTCTAGTGGCTCCTTTAGCTGTTTAAAACTTTCATTTAAAGGCTCACTGCTGCTTTTCAGCTGTGAGTAACATTTCTGCTGTTTGTTCTAAGTAGTGGGGATATTTGTAGCATTTCCATATTCAGGCTTGTATTTGGGCCTAGTGTTTGTGGAGGCTGTGTGTCTGAGCACATAATTCAGGGACATCTTGTTTTAGCCAAAGCCATCAGGCATTTCAGTGAGAGAGAATTGTTTGAGGTCATTGGCTGACTGAGGTCTCCTGGACTACAGCTTAGACTAAGCACCTCATTGGTTCTTTTGAGATTTCTTTCTTAAAAGCTGTCCACTTTCTGTTACCTAAGAAGCTCAGTTGTGAGTGTTCAGCCATTTTACAGTGAGCTGATCGAAGGAAGGACACTCAGCAAACTCGGAGCTACAATATATAACATTAAGTATCCTGTTTTTGTTTATTTTGTTCTTTATTTCTTTGTTGTTTATAGCACTTTGTGTACTGTGTATTTTTCTAGCTAGTTTCACTGTGTGTGAGGTATTAACTGGAAATTGTCCACTCTTATTAAGCATCTGTTGGGTTGTTTGTTTATGATAACTTGTTGCAGTTAAACTCTTTTTCTAGTGGCTCCTTTAGCTGTTTAAAACTTTCATTTAAAGGCTCACTGCTGCTTTTCAGCTGTGAGTAACATTTCTGCTGTTTGTTCTAAGTAGTGGGGATATTTGTAGCATTTCCATATTCAGGCTTGTATTTGGGCCTAGTGTTTGTGGAGGCTGTGTGTCTGAGCACATAATTCAGGGACATCTTGTTTTAGCCAAAGCCATCAGGCATTTCAGTGAGAGAGAATTGTTTGAGGTCATTGGCTGACTGAGGTCTCCTGGACTACAGCTTAGACTAAGCACCTCATTGGTTCTTTTGAGATTTCTTTCTTAAAAGCTGTCTCAGGTTTCAACTTTCTGTTACCTAAGAAGCTCAGTTGTGAGTGTTCAGCCATTTTACAGTGAGCTGATCGAAGGAAGGACACTCAGCAAACTCGAGCTACAATATATAACATTAAGTATCCTGTTTTTTGTTTATTTTGTTCTTTATTTCTTTGTTGTTTATAGCACTTTGTGTACTGTGTATTAGCTAGTTTCACTGTGTGTGAGGTATTAACTGGAAATTGTCCACTCTTATTAAGCATCTGTTGGGTTGTTTGTTTATGATAACTTGTTGCAGTTAAACTCTTTTTTCTAGTGGCTCCTTTAGCTGTTTAAAACTTTCATTTAAAGGCTCACTGCTGCTTTTCAGCTGTGAGTAATATTTCTGCTGTTTGTTTCCCACCCTCCCTCCCTGTTGGTATAGTGTTTTTATAGTGGTGGCTTTGCAGTTACCCGCCCCTAGTGTAAATTTGATCTGGGACCCTCCTCCCAGTCTAGTGTCATTACCTCATTCTACCCAGTACAGGGAGAGCATTTGAGAAGGCCAATCAGCTTAGTTTCTGCTACTCCTTTCTCTCTTTCCTTTCTCTCTTTCCAAAAAAAAAAAAAAATTATCTGCTTTTACTGTATTTGTGTTTTTTCCTACTTTATTTTGCTTTTGAGTCATCTTAAAAGTACTCAATTGTATTTATTACTGCTTGGTGTAACTCATTGTAAGCCTTTTAGTTTAAGCACCTGGGCTTCAGACCAGTTTTACATTAGGAAGGTTTGTGGTCTGCACTGTAGTGGCAGAACAGGTAGCTTACATCCTTCTAAGTTGGGAACTGCTGATTGAGGGCTCAGTGTCTGTTATTCTAAAAGTGTATTAATTCTGGTTTAAGCACTTGGGCTTGAGGCCAGTTATTTTACATTAAGAGGGTTCGTGTTCTGCACTCTTGTGGGAGGAGAGGCTGGACTCTGCCCTTCTGAGCTGGGAATTTCTAGTTAAAGCTTATAGTGCCTGCATATTTGAACTGCTTCTTACTGAAATTGGTACACCTCGTTTGCTATAGCATAGACTAGATCCAGGCCTGCTGAATCTAGCTTTGTTTGTATAACTTGAGCACTAATCCAGGCATTCTTTAAAGTATTCAGTTGCATTTATTACTGCTGGTAGTAACTTGATTAAAGTGTAGCTATCATTTCTAAGTCTTTTGGATTAAGCACTTGGGCTTCAGACCAGTTGTTTTACATTAGGAAGGTTTGTAGCCTGCACTGTGGTGGCAGGACAGGTAGCTTACATCCTTCTAAGTTGGGAACTGCTGATTGAGAGCTCAGTGTCTGTTATTCTAAAAGTGTATTAGTTCTGGTTTAAGCACTTGGGCTTCAGGCCAGTTATTTTACGTTAAGAAGGATTGCGGTCTGCACTCTTGTGGGAGGAGAGGCTGGACTCTGCCCTTCTGAGCAGGGAATTTCTGGTTAGAGGCTTATAGTGCCTGCATATTCTAACTGTTTCTTACTGAAATTGGTACACCTTGTTTGCTGTAGCATAGACTAGATCCAGGCCTGCTGAATCTAGCTTTATTTGTATGCTTGTTGTTTGTTTATTTCCTGAAACGCTAATTCCACCTGCCTTTTAGCACTTCTGTGGATCCCTAGTGATATCTGCATTGCTTACTGTACTTATTTCCTTGTTTCACTTGAAAGAAAGTTACTGTTTGTCGTTTTTGCATTTAAGTTACCTGTAACACATTGCATTTAAGTTACCTGGCACTTGCTCACTAAAGCAATTATATAAGTCAGCTCTAAAAATTAAAAGCACTACACCCTCACAAACTCCCCTTGAGTACCTTGTTCCCCATTGGCCCTTTTTTCAATTATAAAGGAATTCCCAATACTATTCTAGCATGTCCAAAGGTCAGTTGTCAATCTCCTCTCCGGTCCAGCTGGTGAATCTGGGAATCTTGAGGCAATGTTACAACTGCCTCATGTACACAGACAACCCTCTCCTCCTCCCAACAAATTCCAACACATGTGAGAGATGCAACCATATAGCCAAACTGGAGGCTAAGCTCTCTCAACCCAGTACTGGCGTAACCAGTCAGGAGGAGAAGGAAACCACACTCACTACAATTCCAGTCTCACATAGACCTACCACGACAACAAACCAAACACATAAACACACAAAAACATACTGCTCTAAATAAAAATCTGCCTAAGCAGCAGAGACCTTCAAAGCAGACACACAAGCAAAAACAAAACACATGCAACACATAGCTCACAAAGCCAGTATGCTGAACAGTCACAGACACCTGATACACTTGTAATAGGTGACTCTATCGTCAGGCACACTGGCGTCCCGGCTCCAGGCTGAACAAGGAGAAGGTCACAGTGAGCTGCCTGTCGATCCGCCACATAACACAAGCACTCAGGTCACTCCAAGGCAAGTACAAATATGACTCAGTCATTGTCCATGCTGGTGTGAATGACCTGAGCCTGGACTACATGAAAGAGACATAGAGGAGCTCTCTGAGCATGTAGCCCAGGCCGGTATGACCTGACCTTGAGTAGCATCTTACCCTCACCAAGAATGATGCCACAATATGAAGACAAGATGATCAATTTCAACAATTGGCTTACGTGTTGGTGTCATTCCAATGCCTGTCAGCCTGGGATGACATGCCTGTCACCCTGGGCTTTCGGATATTGGCAAAGGCTCTTGCTACCCCATAGTGCCTTTTTAGGCAAGGCTCAAAAGACAAACCCACCTCCATAGGTATCACAAGGATAAGAAACTAAGAGTAATGCTACTCAACGCCAGAAGTCTAAACCTCAAGATGCACGCACTCAAAACTCTCCTTAGCATGGAGAACATCGATATCTGTGCAGTAACAGAAACCGGGTTCAAGGCTCCCGAGCACCCCAGCACTACCAGGTTATACCTCATACCATGCTTTTCAGCCCCAAAACTTGGACCGAACAACAAAAGGTGGGGCAGTATCAATATTCGCCAAAGATACCCACACCTCCAGGTTGGTGGCACAGCACGAAGCATCAGAGACTATCCATGTGCAACTAACTGTGGGTAAAACTGCCTTCCAGTTTATAGCCTGCTACAGACCACCCTCCCAAACACAGGAACCCCACTTGGCCTTCCTGAGAATACTGGAAAATATGAAGGTCTCTCCAAACACCATTATATTGGGCACTTCAACTACCCAAACATAGACTGGGAGCATTACTCTAGCTCCAACACCCTAGCCCAAAGGTTCCTAGAATTTATAAACTCAAATGCTATGGAACAACTTGTTACCACTCCCACAAGTGGGAAAACATACTGGACCTGATCATCACCAACATGGGGACACTATGCTCCAGACCAGAAGTGTATCCCTCACTGGTAAGATCAGACCATAAACTAATCTCACTGGATATTCACATCCCGACCCCACACCCTCCCCAGAAAACCACAGTGAAAAACTTCTCTAAAGCAAATTTCACACCTCAAAACCGGTGAAATCCTTCAAAACCCCAGGCCTGTGGAAAATACGCCCCCACCGCGATCCTTTTATAAATAGCATTCTATGAACACCTTCAGGAATGCATGGATCATGCAATCCCAAATAAAACCAAGACCCAATCCTCCAAAGGCAGACGTCCTGTCTGGTGGACCCCAGCCATAAACAAACTATACAATAGAAGGAGGAAGCTACTACATGATAGAGCAAAATCCCAAAAGGGAAGGCATCTCTGATCAGTATTAGCAAAAACTATGGGCACTCATAAAATCGTCTAAGGCCAGCTTGAGAGAAAAATTGCACAGGACACTAAGGATAATCACAAGGCTTTCTTTAGTTATGTTAGGAACCTGGGGAATTCCCAGATATGCTCAGAATTAGTCCAAAATGACAAAATATACACCGAGCCCACAGACATTGCCAACATCCTAGCTGACAGGTTCAGTGCAAACTTCTCCCCCTTCCCCACCAAAGGGCAAATATCTATCCCAACAGAGTGCTGCCCCTGACATCTCAGATGCTCAGGTCAAAGCAAAAACACAGCATCAATGGGACCAGATGGTATCCCGGGCTGCGTCCTACATGAACTCCAAGAAGAGCTAAACCCAAACATAAAACTACTGTTCAATCTTAGCCTTACTACAGGATATGTACCCAAAGAGTGGCGCAACAGTGGTCCCTCTCCACAAAGGTGGTGCCTCAATGGATCCTGGAAACTATCGCCCCATAAGCCTGACTAGCTTGGTCTGCAAAGCTATGGAAAGGATCATCATGGACCTCATAAATAAAGATATTGGGGACCTACAGACACTGGATCCTACCCAGTTTGGCTTTGTTAAGGGCAGATCCTGCCTCTTAAACCTGGTTGATTTCTTTGAAACAGTCACCAAGGCCATTGACGAGGGGAAGGTGGTCCACACAGCCTACCTGGACCTAAAGCCTTCGATACAATACCCCACTGGCATTATAGATAAGCTCACCAGCTTAAATATAAACCCCTATGTCACTAGATGGGTTGCAAACTGGCTCAAGGACAGAACCCACATGGTTAGAATTGCTGGAGCCATGTCAGACTCCAAACCAGTTACAAGTGGCATCCCACAAGGCTCAGTCCTGGGACCTCTCTTGTTCGGTATATATTTCTCGCTCGTACAGGCCAACACGGGAGGACTGTGGCTGACCAAGTTCACAGAGGACTGCAAACTGGGCGCCATAATCAACTCTCCAGCCGACACAAGCATCCTCCAAAAGGGCCTCATAGAAACAGACAACTGGTGCCAGAGCCATGGCCTCGCCAAAAGTGTATAGTCATCCCTTTGTCAAAACAAAGGGCCCACAAATTACCACATAGGTGGTAATCCATTAAGTACAGAAGAAGTCATTAGGGACCTGGGGACCCAAGTTGATAGCAATCTCTCATTTGACAACCACGTGGCCAAAGTGGTTAGAAAAACATTTTATATAGCCCACCTAATCATGAAGGGATTCACATCTAGATCAGGGAGGTCATTGTGCCTCTTTACTCATCCCTCATCAGGCCCATAATTGAGTACAATGCCCCTTTGGGATGTACCTTACCAGACACCTGCAGCAACTGGAAAGACCCCAAAAGTACCTCACCAAGAAGATCAAAGGGCTCAAACAGATGCCATATGCTGCCCGGTAAAGAAACTCCAGCTCTACTCAGTGGCATACCGCCTGCTCAGAGGCGATCTGTGCCTGGCGTATAAAGCCATTTCCAACCCGGAATTAATGGACATGCTGCACCTCAGAAAATCCAATCCCATGAGCTACCGGCGCTCGAGACTTGAACCTCAGCACTGAAATAAATAGGACATGCTGGAGGGACAGATTCATAACCCAGAGGCTCCCTTCACTCTGGAATAAAATCCCAGTCCAGGTTAGGCAGAGTCCCACATTGACTCTCTTCAAGAGGAATCTTGATGAGTGGATGGGAGATCGTTACCCGGCTATCACTTCTGTGTCACTGTTAGACAGAGGCACAGTATACTAACCTCAAAAAAAGGCATAGCAAAATTAATTTAAAATGGGTGGCGAAAGCCAAACACACTCTGGCTAGGCTTATAAATGCCCTAGGGCAGATAGCCTAGTATGAACCTATGAACCTATGTATATAAAATATTGCATAATAACTATAGAAATCAATCAGAGGAGGTTAGACAAGATTGGGAAGAGAGAATTGATACATAATTCACAAAGAAACAGTGGGTGGAAATATGTATGGCTCCCAAATATGCAAAAAAGTCTGGAATATTTAGGTTCTTTGCTTGGAAGTGTTTGCATAGGTATTTTTATAACCCAAGCAGACCCCAAAGAATGTTTCCTCAAGAGATTGCAAATGTTGGTGGTGTGATGGGGAAGAAAGACATAATTGGGAACTTTTTTGGGGAAAGTAATGAGTTGGCAGGCTTTAAAAATTCCCTGCAGACTACATTGGCAGAATTACTGGGTGAGCAAATTGCTGTAAGTACAGAAATTATTTTTTGAACTGTGATACAGGATCAGAATTGTCTAGATATAATAACGTCTTGCTAAGTCTAATTATGGTGGCTGCCAAAAAAGCAGTTACTAGAAAATAGAAATCAAAGTCTAAACCAACTGTACTAGAAGCAGTTAAATATAGTAACAGAGATAACAGAACTGGAAGTGGGATCTTTAGAAAAGGGTAGGAGCAAACTACATAGGAAAAAAAGGGAATTGTGGGACCAAAACATGCAAAATAATGTTTTGGAGGAGGAATGAGGTTTAAGAGAAGGCAGGAACTGAATGAGTTATGTAATGGTTGACTGACAATGACTATATAGATTATAAGTGGTGTATAATATTTGCAACTGAAAATATATCAATATGATTTGTTTCATTTATATAAATGCATGATTGCCTATGTAAAAAAAACATAAACACTTACATAAATACATTAAAGTTGAATACCACATAGCTTTATCTAACCCTTTACCCAACAGATATAAACAGATATACCTTATCTTGGCATTAGCACCAGAAAAAATTCAGTTTCCAGTGATCATACTGTAAACTTCTAGAGGTGCCCTCTGAAATTTGGTACAAAGTTATCATATATGCAATTCCAGCCCCCCTTTGCTTATTCTCTGTATCCCTGACTGCAATCATCCCTATTGGCAAAATCTCCTTCCTCCATTCTCACGTTGGCTTAGATCTTTGAATACTTTCTGATACTTTTTGAATATATATATTGTTTTTTAATTTCGCCAGATCTTTTGGGTTTCTAATGACATGACGGAATGGACCCCATTCCTAAGTCAAAGTATGATTAAAGTTCATGAAATTAGTTTTGTTTCAATCTTTGATGTCAGCCAGAAGTGCTCTTTGCAGCACCTGCAATGTGCCCAGTAATGACTCCTGCAATTCACGTATTGGTAACATATCTAAATGCGATTGTAGATTCTTTTTTATAAGACCCATTGCTCCTACTACTATTGGAACTGTCTGGGTATCTTTCTTCCACATTGCTTTCATTTCTGTCTGTAAATCCTGATATTTTATGATTTTGCGTCTCTCTGCATGCAAGACCCTGTAGTCACTGGGTGTGGCGATTTCAGTGATCAATGCTACTTCTGTCTTATTTTCATGGACCACTATGTCTGGTTTTCTCGCATCCATCTTTTGAACTGTTGGTAATGGGTGATCCCATGTGATGTAGACTTCTTCATTTTCTGTGATGCTTTGTGGCTCCTGTTTCCAGTGTATTTCAGCTACTTCAGTATTATAATATTTATACAATCCCCAGTGCAAGTCTTGCCACATTATTATGCCTTTCAGTATAGAGTCCTTCTACCATTAGTATGTCACAGCCAGCAACAAGGTGTCCAACTGTTTCCAATTCTGTTTTACAAAACCTACATTTGTGTTTCTCCCACATGTTCAATGGACTTTGTAAACCAACGTGTACGTACTCCACTATCCTGGGCCTCGAAAATAAATTAACCTTTCATCTTTTGGTTTGAATTTGCCTCTCCTTAACCATTCCTGCATTTGATTCTGATCAACATGAGGTTCTTCCAAACGTTTTCTATACTTGCAATTTTATTTTTGCATTTTCCGCATTTCTTGCCTTCTCATCTGCTCCTTCTCCTTATATTCTTTCTTTTCTTTTTTGTTACTTTCATTTGCTGCCTAATTTTTATCTACTTCTGGTTTGATTTCCATTCCTGCTTGATGCCGATATGCTTCTCCTAGTCTAAGAAGGGAAGCCATCTTAGATTTATTCTCCTTGTGTTTGAAAACTTTCACTATGTTTGGGTCTTGTGAGATCAGCAGATATGTGTGCAGTCCCACGATTGCAGATCTATGCATGTAATCATTTTCAAGGAGACTCATACCTCCTTTGAAATGGGGAATATACAATCTTGGTATGCACTGACTTTTATAAATCATTTAATGAGCATGAAGCATCCTTCTTGTTTTCCTGTCTAATCTATCCAACATCTTTTGGGGCCAGTCAGTCACTCCAAAACTGTAAATTAGGCCAGGAAGAGCAAATTGGTTTATAGCTTGAACTTTGTTCCTAGATGTCAGTGCTGTTTTCAGGATTAATTTAAGTCTTCTAAAATATTCCTTATTGAGCTTTATTCATATTTGTTCATGTTTTATTGCTGATTCTTCATCAATTCCCAAATATTCATCAATTCCCAAATATTTATACACTCCCTCTTGCTCAAGTTCTTTTATATCACATTCTTGTCCCAAACTGATGTTTTCTTGGTGCTGCAGCTTTCCTGCTTTAAATGTTGTTTTTGCACATTTATTAAGACTAAATTACATTCTTATATTATCTGAAAAAGTTCTGACTACTTGCAGTTGTGTTTTCAGTTCCTCATTTGATAAGCTATACAGTTTTAAATCATTGACAAAATGGATATGAGAAGTCTTTACACTTTGTTGCTTTGTGGGAGCCAAATTATAGTCATGACATAATCTGTTAAGCAGAATGCTTAATGGGTTAAGAGCAAGACAGAATAGCAGTGGTGACAGAAGAGTCACCCTGGAATATCCCCCTTTGGATTTTTATCCCTGGAATAATAATTTATCCTTTATCATGGCTTAACTGCAAAGTGGTTTGCCACTGTTTCATGGTCACTGTAATGTAGTCGATCAGTGAAGGGTATATCTTATACATTTTTAAGCACTCTTTATCCATGAATGTGAGATACTATCAAATGCATTTTTTGTAGTCAGTCCATGCCATACTTAGATTCTTATCCTTTTTACAGTTCTCCACTATGACTTTAACAATAAATGATCCTTTATTTCATACGACTTGCTTTTCTTGCCCTTTTGTTCTACTGCCATGATAGAGTTTTCTTCTAAATGACTATAAAGTCTGTTGGCATCAATTCCATTGCTTAGTTTATACATCGTCAGAAGGCAAGTTATTGGTCTATAATTTTTAGGGTCGCTTGCAGGTTCACTCTTAAGTAGGAACATTGTTTATCCTGTTAGCCAGGCTGGTGTCTGTTTAGGGTGTGCATATAAATAGTCCTTACTCATGGCTAAATCTTTGTACAAAGATGTTAATACAGCCAGAAGATAAGTACTGCATCTGGGCAGGGGTTTTCGAATTAGAGACTTTTCTTAACTTTGTTTCAATCTCTCTGGCTGTTACTTCATCCCATTTCATATCCTGTACCTTTAAACTTCTTATTCTTTCTTTTACTTCTGTCCATTTAGCAGCTTTGTTATGTTCCACAGGATCTTCATAAATGTTTCTCCAAAATGTAACTATTTCTTTTTTTGATGGTCTTTCGGTTCCTTTTACCTTGTTTCCCAATTCTCTATAAAACTTTTTGGGTCATCAGTAAATTGCTTATTTTGTACATATTTATCTATGTATCTTCCAAGTTTTTCTGCCTGTGCTGATATTTTTAGTTTATTATTTGTGATAGTGTATGATAAATCCTTATCCGCTATAATACTGTGCATTGCTTTTATCATGTCTATCTTTCTGAGTAGTTCTGAGTAGTTTTGTTGATCTTTTACCTGTGCTATACTCTTCTAACAGTGACACGTATTGCTTTAATTGCTTTATAGTTTTCTCTATTTAATACTTCCATGATGGCATTCAATTTCTCCCCGTCCTTTCCCTTACTACCCTGTGTTCTTGTGGTAAGACTTTATCTGTTATTAATTTGGCTGCACGGTAATGTATCCTATTTAATTCTGTTATATCGCATGAATCTCTACAGACAGTCCTAATTACTGTGTTCATTTGTTTTATCAAACTTCTAACTTTGGGTTTTATTGACCTTCTGTAGTCTATTTCTTTCACTGATCTTAGTATGTCTATCCATATCTATTAAATTAAGTAACTCTTCTCTTAGATCATTTTCTTCTAAACTGAGAGCACATTCTTTGTTCGTCATTTCCTGTGGGCATTTTATAGAAAGTTCCAGAGCTTCTTCGTGTGCCATGTTTTCTTCAGTTTCACCCTGCGTCATCCATTGTTGTTTCATATGGTAACTCCGTGGCCTATCACTCCATGGCATTGACTGTGTCAGAGTTGCCACAGTTTCCTGTTCTTTCCCTTGCTGTACAGCACCGACTGAATATTTGTACTAATTTTCTGTAGGAGGCTCCAAAGTATTTTCATATGTCAACTGATTAGATGCTTCCTGCTCCACTGGTTTCTCCTTAATTTGGGTATCAATTGTTCTATCCTGATGTATTGTTATCTGAGTTAAATTTTCTACGCTAAATCCTTCACCTTGGAAGTACTCCATTTCAGTTTCTATTTCTTTAATTTATCCATTACTAATCCTCTCTTCTACCTCTCTTTTTTTTTTCTTATTTTTTTGTATTGTAAAATTTTCTATATCCAGATGTCTTTGCCTGTAGTTCTCTTCAAATATCTTTGGTGCTGCTCTTTTTGCATTGATTAGTTTTGCTTTTTCCCTTGCATAAATATTGCACCATATTAAATATCTTTTTCTTTCCCATGTCCATATTTCTTCTTCTGATGTCTCCTACTCTCTTGTTTCTCCTTATTTTGGGGACTAGCTATTCCACCATGCTGAGATATGACCTGTGTTAGACTTTCTGCACTTAATCCTTCACTTGGGAGGGTGGCCTAATAGTTAAGTTGCTTGCCTTACAAACACAAGGTACTGGGTTTGAGTCTCACAAGGGATAATTGGCTAGGCTTAAAATGGCTCACAAGGGTAGTTAGCCTAGTACTAATCTATGAACCTATAAACTTCACAAATATTCCATAACTTCAGTATTTATTTTTAACTTCTATTTGACTAAACTTCTGTTCTACATTCCCTCTTTGTGATCTTATTTTTTTTGTTGTGAAATTTTCCATATCTGGATGCCTTTGCCTATTTTTCTTTATAAATATCTTTGGGGCTACATTTTTGTGTTGATTAATCTGGCTTTCTCCTTTGCATAACTATTGCACCATGTCAGATCTCTCATTCCTTCCCATGTCAACATTTCTTTTTATACCATTCAAGCATCTTTACATTTTGTTCTTTAAATTTTTGCACTTCCTCAGGTGCTTCTTTTTCCAAATGGCATAAGATTTCTTGGTCTATATAGTGCTTTTCACGGATTTGTTATATTGAAGACCACAAATTTTTATTTGAAGCCTCTGACAGTTTTTCTTGTGGAAGTATTTTTCTTTCTTCTAATTTCTCTCAATCTTTTTGTATATCTTTTGACTGGAAATTCTTCGCTTTTTGGATAATAGTAACAATACATAATTTCTTGCATATCCTCAATAGTCCACTCTATTATCTGTATGTCTCTTTTTTGGCCTATCAGTTTTTGTGATTATTGTGGACTGCTACTTCCTTCTAGAACGGCACCCTCCCCCTGGGCCTGTCCTAGTCTCATTGTAGGAATATTTCCATGTCTTGAGGATTCTACACTGTCATTTCTTCCAGTCCTGGTACCAGTGAGCCTACCAGAATTTGGCACTTTTTATCCTGGGGCTTATGCACCCAGCTATCTACTTTATGTTTTAACCTTCTGTCTATGATATATGCTATATAAAATACAGTTTATATACCAGTGTTGTCTTGGTGAGATTTCATGAAAAACAGCGTCTACCTCATGAAGGTACTCACCAAGACTTGAGGATGAATTCATTTCCAGCAATACTTCTCTCCTTTTGCTAATATCATCATCTCTCAATTCGGACCCTTATAATATTCTGTATGGTTGTTGTTGTTATCCTCCTTAAGGATCTGCATCCAAAGTCTGACTCTCTCCTTATTTCTTGAATTTCCTCCATGCTTCATTACCATCCATTACCACTTTGAATTATATCTTTCTGCTTGTGTTTTGTATATGAACCTTAACTATTTAGCTCTACAATATCCCTTCAAATCAGGCAATCCTAAACCATCTTGTTCTATTGGAAGGAAAAACATATCCAACCTGACCCATGCCCTTTTCCCCTCCCAGATAAAATCTATCAACTCTTTATTAATTACTGTTCACAACGTCTCCACTGGTTGATGACCTGTACACAAAACTAAAGGGACTAAAACTATTCTCACTGCTTGTATCGTACTGTCAATATCCATATACAACAGGTCAATTTTTGTATTATCTTCTGTTTAGTCTCTTCCTACATATCCTTAGCAGCCATAACAGAATCCTTTTTAATCTATACTCATAAGTACTTTGTTTTATTGTGTCTCCACAAATATCGGTATTAGTGAACCAATTCATCGGTGGCCACATAGTTTGCAGCTATAACATTTGTTTTATCTTCATTTTATATCCCCAAAAGACTTGAAACTGTATTTAAATGTTCCACAACATTGACATGTCCTTTTCTGTTTTATTGGGTGCAAAATAATATCATCTGCAAATAAAGCTAGCTTTTATTGATTACCATACCACTTATAGCCTTGAATTTCAGAGTTATTTCCTTTGTCAAAGGCACTAAATATAATGCAAAGGAAAAGGATAAAGAGGCCATCTTTGCCTGGTTCCTCTGTTCAGACACAACGTATCAGAAATGAACCTTCCCACTTTAATTTTTAACTCTAGTCTCTCATATATCCTCCTAATTAACCTTATTATTGTACCAGGGAATGGAAATGCTTCTACTGCCCAACTTATAAAATCCTAGATTACTCTGCTGAATGCTTTCTTTGCATCAAGAACCATAAACAGCAGTGATATTTTCTTAAAATATACTTCCTTCTGGATCATCAGGGTCTATATTATGTGATCGAAGAATCTCTTCATCGAACACATAATAATCGACATATATACAGCGAATGCTGTAAACCACGAATGGCCACATCCTTGAAATTTTTCCTCAGGGAAAAAATTCAGTTGGCTGTTATTGGGAATTGCCTATTTCTTCAATGTAGAGTGATCTTGGAGTTGGTATATTTAATGAGTGTTTTAAAGTTTGTTTTTTTATTTTACAGTCATGTGAATTTTTCCTGAGGAAAAAATTTGAGGATGTGGCCATTCGCGGTCTACAGCATTCACTGTATACTTGTCAATTATGTGTTCAAAGACGAAATTCTTCTATCACATAATATAGACCCAGATCATCATTGTTCTATTAATGTCAAATATTTGCCTCCCCTCCACAAAACCACATTAATCCATATGTATCAGTTTTGGAAATACTTTTGCTATTTTGTTAGCTATTATACACATAAATACTTTATAATCATGATTTAAAATTGAAATGGGCTTATATGAAGCTGGTGTGATGGGGCTTTACCATTTTAAGGATTACAGCCCCACAGCTTTCTTCCAGGATGTTGGCGCTTCCCCTACTTTTAAAATACAGTTAAACAAAACCTTTCAGATCTTTATCACTTTCTTCCCTCCTAGCTTCCAAACTCCCACAGGAATACCATCTAGTCTACCCCAGGTATTACACCTTGGTGAATAATGTAAATTCTGTCAGCATTCCTACTAGTGAATTGACATCTTCCATATCAAATATTTTCATAAATATCTTCAGAAATCTACCCTGTTTTGTTATATTTTCCCTTCTAGGTCCTCCAGATAGATCTTCACTGTTACAAACCAAGTCCCAGCCTCCACCTATATGCAGTACTCCTTGATGAAAGCTGATTGTTTCTCCCAAAATTTTCATAAGATCTACGATAGCAGTTTTTGGTGGAATGTAAATACATGCCAATGACATCCTCCTCCCTTGCCAGTAGCCCCTTACTACACTACCACAAATCTACCATTTTTATCTTTTTTTCATCTACCACTACTGGAGCTTCTCTAGAAATTAGTATAATTACTCACCTTTTCCTCTGTCCCTGATATTCTGCTGAATATCCATCTTGAAATCCTTTTTTTATCTAATTCACATGCGCAAATCTTTCCAAATGTGTCTTTTGCAGCATCACTATTTGCACTTTGCATTTTTTAATATAATGTAATACTCCTTTCTTTTCATTTATACCTGTAAGGCCATTTATGTTCCAAGATAATATGGATAGTGTAGGCATTATGATAAGAAGTATTGTCCCTACCTATTATACATGACAGTTTTTTTAATGTGAATTTCAAACTTCTGTGTTACATGCACACACTATTGTTTGGCAGGCTGATCTTTTATACAGTTGTTTCTTGCCATCTCCATTTGAACATATGTCACATTTTTCAAGACTTTCTGTTTTAATAAATACCCTCAAACAAAAATGTAAATGCATTTTAAGCTAGCATTCCTTGCTGCCAACTCTCCACACAGGATCCCATGCACACTGCAAGTTTACCTTGCCTCTCCTGATTACACTGTCCTCTTGGACAGTTTTCTCACCATTTCCCACTGCTTGTGCCTTCTGCATGCACTGAATCTAGCAACGGCCACTACGTGGACAAAAATCGCTTATTCGCTTCCAGCAATGTCAAACTTTATTTTTTGCTGAGCTGCTTTCCCTTGTACCTTTAAATTTTGCATTTCCCACAGTGAAGAATGCCTATAACTCTCGGGGTAAATTGCTTGCACCTGTGGACAGCTTGTATCCATAGAACATAGTCAGCAATGAGAAAAAAAACAGCTAATAGCTCTGCAAATGCATAAAGGAATCTTTGTCAATTTCACCCAGCATAGAACAGAACAAACTGTATAACTGCTTTCAGCTGCAGACTTTTTGACTCCTACTGAGCATTTACCAATGGAAAAAAGTCAAACTAATATCATTACATATGCAAGAAATGTAGCAGTTCTCCTGGCTTTCATTATTTTGTCTTATCAGTCCTACTTACTTACAGTATATAACAATTTGCATATAGATTAAGCCAAAGGCATTAATCCAGACATTCATCTTTGCAAAAATAAAAGAAAACATCTCAAATCAGCATATAACATAATCAGTGCACTTGTGCACCCCACACCTCATCTCAGCAGCCCAAGATCACAGAATATTAACTTAAACTTGTTTTGGTCCAGCCTTTCATCACCTATTACATTGCAAAGCCTGTATTTCTTAATAGTAAAAAGCAATTGTTTCTTTTCATACCTTCATCAGTGATGCAGCAATCACTGAAGAGAATCCCCTGTCCCCTCATTTAAAATATCCCAGACTGCATACTACACAAAACCGATTTACCAAATAAGATGCAGTTTATTTCATGAAAGGTTTTATACAAATACTATTAAGAACAAAAATTGTTTTACTTACAGTTACTTTTTCCCTTTTAGTGTCTTTCTAAACATTAATGACATATAATAGAGTATTAGCTTTACAGTCCACCTACAAGTTTAACAAAGCCAACAAAAGTCCATCTTTCTCAGCCACTTTTTCTTGCAAAGCTGTATTTTACAAATGTGATTGATGCATTATAAACTCACACTTATGCACTAATTTCAGTGTTGGTGGTCTTCTTCCTGTTCATCTCCATATCGCAACACCAGACTCTGGTGCAAGTCCAAGGTACTCTGATTTTTCTCATTAACTCCTGTGTTTTTTTTTCTGTCTCTCAAGTATTTTCCTTTGGAATTTTGGAAAGGTTTCGCTGGCAAAGTCTCTCTTATGAACTTTATTAGAAGAATGAGAAACAGAATCCCCTTCTCTCTGATGGCTCACTTTTTGTTGGATAAACTTTTGAATTTCCACCTTAGCCTTTTCTGCATCAAAAAATGTATTCGATCGTCCAGAAAAAAAATATTCTGAAGCTAGACACAGCAGCTCAAATCTCATGCCTTTACAGTTAATAATCATGTTCCACAGACACTCTGCTGTCTCCAGCTTTTAATACTTTTCCTTTCTTCCATATCTTTGTCAAGATCAACTCTTTCTGTTGGTATGATTGATTCTTTACTAATATAAGTCTTGGCTGCTTTCTCATGCCAGGTTTGGAGCATACAGATAATGTGCACTTTCAATTAACACATCCTGCTTTGGAATACTAGGTCCATTTGCTTATTTGTACTTTCAAAATATCAATACAGTCTGTTTCTTCCAGTTTGTGGTACTGCAGAAAATCTGAGGTTTTCTCTTCGCACTGTCTTCTAACTCTACCATTTTTTGAAACAGATCTTGACAAGTCTCATACTCAGCCAGTCTTTTCTTTATTTCAGTCTCTAACTAGTTAAAGCTTTTTATATTTTTCCAGCCTTCTGCTATTTGACTTGATATACTCCTTCAGTGTTTCATTTATTTTAATTACCTCTGAGCAAATGTGATTTATTTTCTCCTTTCAATTACTGGAAGCCAACTCTTGTACCAAAGCTGAAGCCTGAACTGCTTTTTGCCTGATAGCTGCAGGATTCTTCCCAGTCAGTCAGTGTTTTCTTTTCACCTTTCCAGTGGGTTTTCTTTCAGGTTTTCTACATTTCTTCTTTTCTGGCATCCAGACAATGTACTTACAAGCCAATAACTGAATTTTACTCAGGCTGGTAGAATTACTAGCTCTTATTTTTAAGTTTCTTTATTCACAAAAGGAGGGCTGAAATTAAGATGTTGATCAGTGTGCAGCCATCTTGAAAGTCTGGAATCCATGCTGTTTTGACAAATTCATATTATTTACCAAGTTACCAAACTTAAAGTTTCTCTCTTAAGTAGATTTATCTACCCTTCTCCTTTCATACTGATATACCTCTTGCAAACCTTATGGGGATATTAGGGATTTGTCAAAAAATGTAAAATGTTTTAACATCTGATGTCAAAGCCATTCCAGCAAGAAAAGTCCTACTTTTTACCCTTGGATATGGTTTTCCATTTAGCTTTGTTATCTGCTACTATAACTTGCAGCCTATTATTGGTGTTACTAAACAAGCTATGTACATTTATAGTACATGACCCTAAACTAGAACACAATTATAATGCATACTCACCAAAAGATCAGTTATAGTGGCCTGATTCCTGATCTATAACATAATTTATCATGTGAGCCTGTGCTGAATGTTAAAACATTGAATTTGTAATATGGCTTTTGTCATGTTGTCACTCTCAGTTATGTCAGTGCTTCCTTTGTCACAGGTGCTGTACTTCAGTGTGAGGTCACATGACTCAGACTAGGATGAAATTATATTTTTTTCTTAATTTTTTTCTTCTTCTCTGAGTTTGTGCAATATTACTGGTAGCTTACATATGGTGATAGAGCCTTTACACAGGGAGGGGAAGGGGACACAACTTCCTACAAATACTATTGTGCTGTATTTTATTACATGATTTTGCAGTGTAATTACCTGGAATTATGATGGTATTAGTTTTGGATATTTGAGTTACAATGTTTTACATTTTGCCTACAAGAGATATGATGTTTTATTGTAGATCCTAAATAATTCATTTGAATTACTGACTGCCCAATTCGCAGTGCTTTGTTAAAAATTAAACCATTTACTCAGTCTCTCCACAACTTCATCCCTAATACAGTGTCATTGCTGATTTATTTATATTATGTAGAGTACTATATAAAGGCCTTCTTAGTCTGGGGTCATGAACTCTGGAATGCAGTACAATTCATCATCAAAACCTTACCCATGCTTCCCATTCTGAACAGACTTACCGCTCACTCTGCCTGAACAAATCTAACTGCTTATACAGCCTGAAAAAGTCTAAATCAGCATTCAATAACAAGCTATCGTGTTAGGTCATCTAAACACAGACTGCCTATAGATTCATAGAGTTAAGGATTGTTACTAGGTTAATGACTGGGGAGGCCTTTCTAAGCCTAACCCAGTTTTCCTGAAAAAATAACGATGTCCTGTATCCAAATAGTACATTGTGGGCCAGGCATTTATAAACTATCTCTGTCCATAAGACACGTGGATGCCAGGGCTGATGTACATTTACTATTCCCCATCCACTCATCTTGTTTGCACTTAAACTGGAGGGGAAACCTGTTCCATAGGAGTGGCAGTCTCTGGGACACATATCTGTCTCTCCAGCATGTTCTGTTTAAGTCACAGACAAAATTCAGGTCCCTACACCTTGTACTTCTGGTACTGTTTGGCTTAGGAATATCTAGGAGATTCATAAATGAGGGGGTTGTGGATGCCTTGTAAGCCAGGCATAGATCACCCCTCGGCAATCTATAGGAGACAGAGAAGAGGGAAAGGGCTTTAAGGTGCTCTGCATAAGGCAGGTTTGTTATATCTTGTATTCTTTTTTTAATGAACTTTTGTGGTCACTGTAGTTGCTGCATATGCCTGGTCAGGTACATAGCAAAAGGAGCATTGTACTCTATGACTGGTCTGATAAGGTGGAGTACAATGGAATAATGGCCTCTTTGGACCTAAATGCTATGCCCTTACTTATAAGTTGCTCAACATAAAAGGATTTCCTCACCACTGTTACCACGTGTGGTCAAAGGTAAGGCTACTCTCGACCTGTGTACCCAGATCCCTGACCGCTGGCTTCACTCTTAGGGGCATATTATCAACATGGTAATTAACTGGGATGGTTGACTTCCCAAAGGGAACAATTATGCATGTCTTAGCATTGAGTTTAAGACCACAGCTTTGACACAGTCTATCAGTGTTACCCTAACCCTTCCACCTCTGCCATAAATTTCACAATTTCACACAAATGATATCTACACCAACCAGATATAACAATCCTCATTCACTATGTATTTATCTTTATTTTTTTGTATTTTTTTGTATTTGTGTGGAGCTTTTCTGCCCAGACCTCTGCTGAAAATGGGCCAACTCTGGCCCAGTCGGACTTTTCTGGTAAACAAATGTAAAATAAAAATACATAAATAAATAAATAAACAGATAAATAAATCTTCTGCAGTTGGCTAGGCCCTTATATCAGACCATAGTAAAATCATCTCCTATGGAACTATTCCTGGGATTATAGGTGACCACCTACCTACCCTCATAATACAGCCCATCATTTTTATCATTTTTTTTTACAAAATGTCACCACTACAATACTGCCTATTACCTAACAAAGTTTACATGCTTCCATTCACACACTAAGACTGTGCAACTGCTATGTAGTGAAAACATTCCCTCTGGATGATGCAGTTACACACTTTAATGAAACTTTACTAAGAATACTAAATTAAGTAGCCCCATCCAGACACAAAATAGCTATATTTAATCCTGGCCTCTCTTTCTATCCAATGAGACTGCACAACTTGTGAGATCCAGAGACAAAGCCTGGAAAGTCTGGTTTAATATCAAAACCTAAATATACTTTGATTACTTTTATATGAATGTAAATTTGCCTATGTCACAAGTGATCATTCAGTAAAGGTGTTTGGAAGAGAACCTGCAAAGAACTACACAACTGTTCAAATAAAACTTATCAGGGAAGATAAAAAAATCCTTCAGTGCCACACTCTAGGGTACCCACTCAAAAACTGCTAAGTGTTTTTGGACCTCCTTTCAGTCTCTTAAACACTGGCTGCCTTCCACAACCATCCCCAACTAAACACATCTACACAATTTCCATTTCCAGTCAACTTAGCTCTCATTTACTCCACTCTATAATGTCATTCATAAACTCTAACCAGAGGTCCCAACTTATTGTCCCCTTTCCACCCTCCTCTCAAACCTTCAAACTGCACTTCAAGCCAGTTGCCAACTGGACCATCAAAAAATTGTTTAAAAAAAGTGAAAGCCGCTACCCTTGCCACACATGGTCTCCCCACAGAATTCATTTCTATCCTTGATGAATCCCTGGCCTATCCCATCTCTATCCTAATTAATAGATCTACACAAGAAATGCCCAACATCTGGAAGAACTCTATCGCAATTCCTTTGCATGAAAGAGGGGACTCAGTAATTACTGTCCAGTCGCAGTACTGTCCCCTCTTATCTAAAATACTCAAAAAATTATATTCAGTCTTAACTGCCTAAGCATCTAATCGATAATTTCATCTCCATAGCCCAACATGATTTCATACCATACCATAGAACAGTTACAGCTCTTCTCACTTTCACAAGCTATGTTGATATCTTTAGGGCCTCAGGAAATCTAGCCTTCTCCCTATAGGATCATACGATCATAGGAGGTTACTAGGCCAATGGCCCTAGAGCCTTTTAAGCCTAGCCATTCATGTCCTAATTTTCCCAATTATCAGTGCCCATGGGCTAGAATGGCTCTGGTATATGCCTGTGCCTTAGGGCATGTAGAAACTGCCCTTGTCCATAAGGGCCACAGGTGACAAGTCAGGGGTGAATTTGTGATTTATCATCTATCGGTTAAAATTGCATTTGAATAGGCAGGGAAGAGGCTTGTTCACATGAATGGAGAGTATGTTCCAGAGGAGTTCTGAGACACATACTTGTTCCTCCAACATGTTTTGTTTTTGTCACAGACAAGGTTTACATCAGGTAATTCTAGTGCTGTTTGTTCTGTGAATTTGTAGCAGAGCCATCAGGGTTGGAATGTAGAATGTTTTGTAGGTTAGGTATAGACTGCCCCTCAGTAGTTTGTAGGAGACCAAATACAGGGACAGGGTTTGAGGCAGTCTGCATAGGACATATTATTTACAACCTATATTCTTTTAGTGAAGAACCTCTGCGGCCACTGCAGTTGGTGCAAATGCCTGGTCAGGTACATGCTAAAGGGTGTATTGTACTCGATTATTGGTCTGAGTGTTGAGTATAGTGGGACTATGATCTCCTTAGATATGGATGCCATGCCCTTACTTATAAGTTGCGCCACATAGAAGGATTTTCTCACCACCTTGGAGACAACGTGATCAGAATTCAGGTTACTGTCAACCTGAGTTCCCAAGTCCCTTATTACTGGGTCTGCTTAGGGGAGTGTTATCAATGTTGCAGTTTGCTGGGGTTGTTATCTTGCCAAAAGGTATAATTATGCATTTTTGGACTGAGTTTTAGGCCACGATTCTGGCACCAGTTATTTGTCTGTATCAGACCCTCCTGGAGGATATCTGCATCTTTGAAAGGATTCAGTGATTGCACCCACCTTGCAGTCATCAGCAAATTTGGTCAACCAAAGGTCCTGTACATTTGCCTTGACTTCAGGGAAGTATAATTCCAAACAGGAGAGTTGCCAATACTGAGTCCTATGGGATACCACTAGTAACAGGCCTCTTGGTGGAGGTGGATTTCCCCATCCCTAACTTCATGTGTCTTATCTGTAAGCTATTTGGCTATCCATTGGGTGAACAGGGATTTATCCCTAAATTTGTGAGTTTGTCTATAATACCTGAGTGAGGTATTGTGTTAAATGCCTTTGCCAGGTCAAAGTAGGCAGTTTGTCCCATTATACCCTCATCCATGACTCTAGAGACCTTTCTGAAGAAGTCCACCAAGTTTAATATGCATGACGTGCCCTTAATGAAACCAAATTGGGAGGGTTCTAGTGTTTGAAGATTTCCTATGTCTTTGTTTATCAAGCCCACTATAATTCTTCCCATGGCCTTACATAGAAGCCTAGTGAAACATATGGGTCTGAAGTTCCATAGGTTTGTTGATGGTCTGTCTTTGTGTTGCAGTCCTCCATTCCCTAGGGATGAAGTGTGTTTGGATTCTACAGTTGAACAGACATTCTAGTGGGCCTAACAGGTCATGTTTCAGGCTATTTACTAGGCATCCTGGGACATTATCAGGACCCACTATTGCAGTGTTTGTAGCTCTGGAGAGTGCAGTGAGGACCTGTTCTATAATGATAGCTGGGGGAAAATGGTAGAGGGTATTTCCTGGGTGGTGGGGGTGGGAGTAATGGGGGTAAAATTGGAGCTAAATTAATCTGCCAGCAAATTTGCTATATTCCCTGGTTCAAAATAGGAAGTTCCATTTACTGTTAGTTCAGCACACTGCTGGGTGTTCCCTTTAAAGTTGCTTGCATAACTGGAACATGCCTTATGGGTATCCTTAGCCTTGGAAGCTATTTTGCCTTGCATTTAGCTTTGGTGGACTTGATTAATTCCCTGAGTTGCTTGTTGAGACTGATGAGGGAGTTGTTTGTCTTTTGGGCACAGCCCTTCCTATTTTTGGACAGGATTTTCTTTCTTTTGTTGTACAGCCTATTTATACTGGGAGGGTCCACCAAGGGAACTTGGTTTTGGACTTTGCCATAAGATTATTCATGTTGGAACTGCTGTTTCTATGCAGTTATTTACATGCCTGTATAGGGATTTTGTAAACACTTCCTCATAGGCAACCCTGTTCTCTAAATTTTGGGGGGGGGGTTGGAATTTAGCTGTGCCATCACTTAATACAAAGTAGTTAGTCTTGGAAAAGTTCTTAAAGGTTCTGTAGTTTGCTGAGAGTTCTACCGTTATATTTATTTCAAGAGGTACCACTTTATAATCTGATCTGACCAATGAAGTCATTACACAAGGGGGGGTGCAACATTCCCTCATATTTGTGAGTACCAGATCCAGGATATTTGCAACCCTAGTAGATGTACAGACTAGCCGTTTTAGGGTGCTTGCACTGACAAAATCCTGGAATCTTTGAACCTGTATGTTAATGCATGAATATGGTGTTGGGCTGAATTGTTAGTGACTCCAGTACATTCAAGTATGTAGTTTGGTTATCCTGAATCATAACCGGGGACCTATAGCTAGAAAGGATATAGTACTGGACTTTACCTAAGGTTAGTTGGACATGGAGTAGCTCAAGCATGCCATACTTTTACCTCTCAACTGTACAGATTTTCGCAGAATGTCCAGATTTTTGGTTCATATTTTTGGCCTGTTCCTCTTTTTTCCTGGCAAATGACTGGGATGATCTCAGGACTGAAGTCAGTAAATAATGACATACATTTGAGTTTCAGACTTCAAATCTTTCAGAAAATGTATATTAAAACAAATCCTGTTACTCTAACAACTTTCTAAGTTTATAAGAGCAATATTTAAAATATGTTCCTATTTGTACCCCCATTTTGTCAAGCTTTGTCCAGATTTTTTGCATTAAAAGGTTGAGAGGATCAATCTTGTGTGGTAGCTGGTTTCCTGCCAGGATGCCTCCTGTGGCTTTAAACCAGGTCAAAGTAACTGTAAAGATGTTAACACTCTCCTGGATGTGGAACACTTTCAGGGAGTGACGCTTCTTGTTGAGACTCCTAGCATTGAGCAGTAACATCTTTAGCTTACCTATGCCTTGACAACTGCTCACTGTCCTGGTTCCACAGTTACCTGTCAAATAGGGTACAGACAGTAGAGGTAAAAGGCAATATTGCGCTTCTTTCCCATTACTGTAGACATTCCACAGGGTTCAGTAGTAGGTCTCATACTTATAATTATAAATGACCTGCGTTTCTTTATCAAGGACAGTTCACAAATTCAACACACTGATAATGCCACTGTCATCCGCATTGCCAAATCCCTCCCAGAACTCCAAGTAGAGGCCCAGCAGACACTGTCCTCTTATGAGAGCTGGCTCCGAAATTGTTACCTCCTGCTAAATGCTAAAAAATCTAAACTTATCTTATTCACACCAAGGTCTTTTACTAATATAAAAAAAAACAAAAAACTTATCCTTCACATCAACAAACAGCATAACAATTGAGCTTGTAACTCGCATAGAATTGCTTGGTATACTCATAGCTGAGCAACTAAAATTCAACTCCTATATGCAACAAATTATCAATAAAGCACATCAAAAACTAGGTGTCTTATATTGCAGCAAACACTTCTTCATCAGAAATGCCAGGAAAAGCCATTGTTAACACTTTTCGTCTTCCCTCCCTTTTACATGCCTCCCCATCCTAACAAACTTCCATCAAGGTCTCCTATTAAAACCCAAATAGTGCTACTATAAAACAGCAAGGCTTACTATTAACCATTGCAACAGAAATTATCACTGCCCAGCCTTAAAGCAACTAAACTGACCCAAATTACCGCTTTGTCTCACTACTTCATAAGTATCAGTTGTACATAAAATAATTTATAAGCTTCAGAACTGTCCTGCTTTTCTAAATTTAATTGAACGTTGCATATTAACTCCTCCTAGCCATAACAAAAATCCACCAACGGGACTGATGAGTCACTCGACTCCAACTTTGTCTCCAAGAAATGAAACTCTATAACACTCCCTTATATGCCTAAAACCCATCTAAAACAATACCTCTCTAACTCTTGTCTCTGCTCCTTTACGGCTCAAGGGTAGACAGGCCTAACTCCTCCCTCTTTTCCTTGCCTTGTAAGTATGCCTTCTACAAGCTCACTCTACACAGCGTCTTAGTCATCTCCCTTCTCCCCGATATACAACTTCTTGTTCCAGCTCCCTTCTCCCCTGATCCTCTTCACTCTCTCTGTAGTACCACTGCTGCCCTAATCCACCACAATCTCAACATATACAGTCATACACTCTCACATATTTCATGCTTATATATTCTGGAATACTATATCTTGTACTCGGTCTGTGAATTATAGCTTTGACTAATAAGTAGGATATGAGCATGTACATGAATAATCTTTTGTGATGTTTGACTGTTTACTCCTGTGATTTATGATCACTGTTGATTGTATGGACTTGCAATCTATTGTTTGTGATGTTTACCCCAAGCCTCCAATGAAAAGGGGCAGGGGCCTTTTCTGACTCAGATTGATATTAACAGAAAACAAAAGCAACAAATTAATACAAATAATCTATAATAACTATAAATGGTTCATTATTGATTTATTCTACATATAGTCCTATTTAATAAATAGATTTGCTGCATACTGTCTGAATGAATTTCACTATAATGGTTATTAATGGTGTATTTTTTCTGAATCATGCCTGTAGTTCTTACAGGTTAATATGGTCGTATGTCAATGTTAGGCTGTTGATTTAGAGGACAACTACTAATCTAGCCACAATATCCCATATCATAAGTAGCCAGTGACATGACTAATTTATACCTAGTCTCAAACTCTCTTGATGAGGGCTTGATGGGTCATACCCAGGGTATATTTACATTTGATCATCCATTAATCCAGGTTACTCTTAAAGAGGTAATAGAGCTATTTTGCTTTACTTTCAAAGGAAGTCTGTTCCATAAAATAGGGATTCTCTTGGATATCTTGTGTAAAAGGTCAAATAGGACTGGATGGTTCAAGACTCTGTAGTCTAGATTAAGGTCACCTCTGAAGTGTCTGTAAGAAACAGAAGAGAAAGAGTGAGTGTGGTTTAAGGTGGTCTCAGTACCTCAAGGAACATTTGCCCTTGATTATTTTAGTGAGGAAATACTGCAATTCTGAAGCCAGGTCATTTGCTTAGACAGGTACATGCCAAAGGGGCCATTATTCTTTATTCTGGACTTGATAAGGGAGGAGTAGAGAGAGAGGGATGATATCCTCCTTAGATCTAGAAGAAATACTCCTGATGATTAGCTTGGCAAGGTAAAGCAATTTCCTAACAACAGTGGATATATGATGATCAAAGGGTACTTCATTGTCATGGTTCATAGGTAAGTTCTAGGCTAGCATCCCTTGCTGACCTTTTTAAGCCTAGCCAGTTTCCATTTTTGTGCTTGAAATGACCTTTTACGTTTGCATAGAGACTGACCTTATCCATCCCATGGTTGATAATTATATACCACCCCTAATGAGAATAACTGTAATAATACCATGGATAATCAGTATGGGGTCAGAGGATACCTTGTCAATGAAAGTGTCCAAGGCCCTAATGGCTGAGTCAACTTTATAGGTTTAAGGGTAGTTACTAGGCATGCAGTCCAGAAGACCATTGAGAGGACTATCCCAGTTTCCTGATTGCCCCAAAGCACTGTCTGGTTAAGTGACTTGCTCAAGGTTACACAGTAGATAAATGAAGGCTGAGGAAATCAAACCCTGTGCCACATAGAGCAGCTTGTTAACAGCTCATTGTCTTAATCCTCTGTACTAACTGCCCAACATTGGCAAAGGAGTTTCAAAGGGGTGCTACCTAAGCAGTATTAGCATAGGTGCCCATTTTGTCAAAGGTCAGAATGTTGCATTTCTTGGCATTTAACTTTAGGCCATGGTCTGAGCATCACTTATTGGTGCATGTTAGTCCCTCCTGAAGAATCTGGAAGTTAGATGGGGAGTTAATAACGCTTTGAGTATGCATTCATCTGAAAACTTGGTCAGCCACAGGTCTTTCATGTCACTCTTGACATCAAAGAAGTAAATACTAAAGAGAAGTGTTCCTAGAATAGATCCCTGTGGGGGGCACCACTGCTAATGACTCTTTTTGAAGACAACGTACATCTCACACTAATTGCCTGGGTTTTGTCAATTCACCAGTTTGCTATCCAGCAAGTAACATAGACGTTTACAATTAGTTTGATTAGCTTGTTGATAATGCCAGAATGCAGTTCAGATAGGCAATGTGATCCAATTTGCCTGAGTCTAATGCATTGTTTCTTAAGATAAGTCTGGGCTTTTCCTGTGCCATGTGTGGATGACTTTATACAAAGCATACCTTGTTGATATTCTGTGTTCTGTTTGTTTGTAGTTGATGGAACATTATTTTATCTTTTACTGTAATAGGTCTTAGCTGTATGAGAGCTCTTGTGTCTGGCCTGCTCTGCTTAAATTAAAATAATACAATAACAAATAAAGAAAACTAATACATAATAATAACATAAACCATCACTGACGTTTACAGCATAAAAAAAGTCTAAACATGGGTGGCTAAAGCCACAGTTGCCAATTGCAAGATGGATAGAGTTACACCAAAGAAGAAACTCTGTGACTCCCAGTATAAATAAACCATGAAGACCTTCCAAACAAGCTCACAAAAAAAGGATTATTCAGTCCTGCAACTGTTTAAGTACACAATGATTAAAAGTACAAATAGCAGTCCTGATACATCAAAGTGGCACTGATCTCTGTTATTGGGTTTATATTACTTCATCGAAAACTAATTCCAGCGCACGGCCGTTCATCGAACACAAACCAGCAAATGGCTGTTCATTGAACGTTCACTTCGGCAAACATTTTTCTAAGGGAAGGGAACTACTTGTCCCCCACATCGACCGTAACACAAACTACATTATATCAAACCCACCAAGGTGGGGGGCTATGCACCCCACACCCCCTACTTATGTATACCAACTCTGAGATTGCATTACAGTAGGGGAAAAAGGCAAATTTCTAATGCTGACAGACTTACTCCCTTCCCTTAGAACAACGTTCGCTGAAGTGAATGTTCGATGAACAGACATTTGCTGGTTTGTGTTTGATGAACGGCCATTTGATGATATTAGTTTTCAACAAATTAATATAGACCCATGTGTATTACATTTGAAAAGTGGCACAAAACAGGTAATGACTAGATATTTTACAAAATAATGCCTCAAAGCATGAAAGTGCTATTAAGATAAATGGCATAATATATAAAAATTAAAAGATTAGGGCTACTACTCATTCTAACAGCAAGCTGCTGCCATCTTGCTCATAAGAAGATTGTCACCCCTTGCTTTTCTGAGGCACTTTCTTACATTGTTACAATCAACTTACCTGACATACATCACTCTTTATAGCTTGACAGTACAGGCACATTAATTATAAAACATGGTGTGGGAAGATCAGTTCATCTAATCCAGTCATGAATATTCATATCAGAAATCTTCCCTTAATCCATATGGGTACCTCAGCTGTATGATAAAAGTTCACTGCGCAAGGATTTGACACTAAAATGTGTGAAAAAAGCCAGGAATTATCAATTCAAATAGAAGCAGACAATGATAAGTGTCTTTTCAAGAGGCCTTTGCTCCCTGTACCCTTAATGTTAGGGACTGTACATCACACCTCCTGGTCTTATGTAGATAACCTCCAAGACTGCTTTACCTTGGCGTGAGATGCTGCAATACTGGATGCTGTATATACTTAAACTCACACATTTGTGTTCACACCTTACAGTATTAAACAGTATGTGCTGAACAATTGCCTTGCTCTAAGATCTGAGATTTTTCATTTCCTTCACAGGTGGGTTTGTTTATAAATCACTTAAAACCATCTCAAGGAGGACAGTGTGTGCATCTCTTCTCTGTATGCAGGTGCAGTACAGGTGCTTCAGCTAACATCCTACGTATTCAGTTTCTTCAGAAGAAGTAAGTTACATTTTAGGTATCCTATGCTCTCCTAGATCAGTTTCTTCTCCTTTTCCTTTACTCTCCTAGAGAAGGGGTCACCAAATCACTCATACTGATTGTTCGCCCTCATTTCCTAACTTCTACATGACTGAAAGTGCTTCCTCCTCCTCCTGTCCACAAGCTCCTGCTGTTGCTGTTTTTCTGATCGCTTTTGTTTTGCAGGAACTGATCATTTTCCAAGTTTACTCTTCCTGTCCCTGTGTTCGGTACACATACTGCTGTGCTGGTTGTTCTGTTGCTTGTCCAGGCAGTGTGCTTCTACTAAAACAGCATGATGCTCAGTGTTTAAGGAATGAGGTTCAAACATGACTTGTGTTATGGGTCTTATGTGTGCATGCTACTCCTGAGTCACTGAAGGTTTTCCCTGGGTACTTCCATCTTCCCTCACCTCCTTAAAACATGCTGGTTGATTAATTATGCTAACTTGCCCATTTACACTGTATGTACCCTTGCCTTTGTTGTCTTGGCTGTGGCTAAGATAACGATTGACAATGAATCATTTCAGGATCTATTTCATTAGCTCAAGGATTGCTCTCTTACGTTCTACCTTCTTACAATTGATCACCCTGAAATTGCTTGTACTTAACTGGCACAAATGAAAAGCATTTTTGCAGAGGGCAAGCCACTCTGCACCACTGACATGGAGCATCTGCCTTTACACCTCTGATTTGTATTCTATACTGGCTTCAAAGTCAAGCCAACTCAGGGGAGGTATATTTATGTCTGTGTATTATAGTCTCTTACACTCAAGTACATGGATAGGCATTCAGCTGTGAACATCTGAAGCAGAAGCAGCTGAAACACAAGCGTATGAAAGACAACCATCATGTCACTTGCCTAGATTACAAACAAATTAATAACTACACTATATAAATAATTATCAAGCAAGTAACTTCTTACATTATTGATAGGTATTGACTTTTCTTAGACTCTGTTTTCTCCATTTGCCCCCTTAATTGTGGCAAGGAAATTTCCTCTTTTGTGTCCCCAGCATATTCGTGTAGTACTTTCTAACTGTGTTTTTGCTGCTTATTCCACTAGACTACTATGTGCATTCCGAGGGAGGGAGGGATGCATTTTCTTTTGGTGTAGGTGGTGGTATTAAGGCCTTGAAGTTGGATATAGGATACAAGGGCCAAAGTCTCCTCTACTCTCAGGAATGTGGAGGGCTCAGCAAGACGTTATGCATGTTAACACTTTTGGTGAATGAGAAGTCATTCAGGGAGTGTGTTGGGGATTTGTAACTGACAGCACATCATTGCATGTACAGTAATATAGATAATTTTTATACTGCAGTAGTACAGATGTACAGTCCTTATTTACCACCAGCATTTGTAAGGGCACTTTATTTTAAACAGAGTTATCAAAATTAACGCATTAATGCTCATGTCTTGGGAGAAGAGGCAGAAACAATGAAGTAATTACTTTAATTCAAGTGTTGAATATAAACCTTACATAAAATTGTGCAATTAGATCACTCTTTGTAGTAATGCCACTATGAAATGGGGTTAAAGGTTAAATTAATTCAGTGTCTGTTCACATGAATAACTCGCATTTTTTTGCAGAGATAGCATACATCACATATATTAGAATTATGTTCTGCAGAAGTTTATTGATTTAGCATTTATTTACCAGGATAGTCCAACTGGGATGACAGGCATACCCTTTTTCAGCAGAAGTCCGGGGAGAAAAGCTCCAACATTCAGATAGAATTCTACAGAGAATTAATAAACAAAGCATTATAAAACTTTATAGAAAGGTAAAGTTACAGATAAGAAAAACTGAACAACAAATTTGGCAAAACAAGTTTATAAAGAAACAGCATTACATTTACGGAATAACTATAAATTGATAATGGAACACTTAAAAAATACCTACATATTGTAAATTAAAAGAGAATTATGGTTAACCAGGAGGAAGTAAGAACAGATTAAAGGTAAGACAGGCAAGCAGGAAGAAGATGAAAAAAAGTGAATTCAGGAGTAAGTATCTTATTCAAGAGATGATTTAGGTTTAGGAGTATGGTATGAGCATAGTCAAGTTCGGAAGAGGTGTTCTTTGAGGAGAAACTTGAAGCTGAATTTCCCCACGCAGTTTCTAGAAAACCACACGACCAGACATTAAACTGAATATGCTACAAATACTTTAATACACTGTCACATGACCTCAGGGAGTTTAGTCTTTTATTTTCAGTACCACTCCAACCCCTCTTTCTTATTTTTGAAAATGTGGCCTAAATAAATATATCTATCTAAAATGTCATTCTTTCTGCACACCATATCAGACAGGGGAGCAAAACAAAGGCAAAGGAAGACGTAGAGAAACCGACAAGGGCAGAAATAAACAGATGCCAAGAAACAGCTGCTAAGTAAATACTTCTGCTCAATAGTCAGAAAGAAGGAAGGAAAGAAAAAGATTTATCAAATTTAAGCAGTACAAGTGCCTATAATAAGGACATTGATTTATTGAAGAAAGGGTTCTGAAAGAACTTCAGAAAATAAAACTGCACAAGGCATTGGGACTTGATCTGATTTACCCTAGAATGCTTAGAGAACCAGTAAAAGAGATGATCATACCACTGACTAGCATTTTTAACAAATCATGGGAGTAGAGAGAGGTTTCTGAAGACTGGCAGAGGGCACACATGACTGTCCTTCATAAGAGTGCCAAGAAAAAGAGGCGCTAGGCACTGTAAACCTGGACCAATGGGTTTGACTTTAGCTGTAGGGAAAATTATGGAATCAGTGCTGATGGAAAGAATTTAGAATATATGGAACTCAGTGTGACATAAGGCCTTGCACAGTACAGAGTCACAGGAAACATGTCATACAAACAAATACATGTGGATATGAGGAGATGATAGTCTCAGAAATGGTGGCAGATGACAAGATCATTTTGGGAAAGACAGTAAAGTAAAAAAAAGTCTGAATTCAGGAATGCATTGGTTAAATATTAAGCATTCTTAATATGAGTTGTGGATGGGGATATGCTGTATGTTAAGAAGAACCGCCATCATATTCAATAGACAATAGACAGGTGAGATGAACTAAATTATCCCCATATGTCACGAGAACCTGCATTTCTGTGTTTCTAAGGCACATGTTAATACATTGTATTGTTGAAACAGTAACAGAAGTTCACCTGCACCTCATGAGTAATGATGAGACCATTACTAGTTAAAACAACAAGAAAAACCTAGCCAAGCTAGAGTTGTCACTGTGTAACTAGTTTAGTGTGGATACAGACTTTGCTGCAGCCAGGACTGTTTGTAAGTTTCTGAGTCCCCCAGACCTTTCTGTGTTGGAGGGAAGCCTTGTAGCTTATCAGTGGGAGTGATAAGCACCAGGTAGCCTATCTACCACAAGAGGAGTAGTTTCTGGCCCAGAAATTGTAGTTTATTGGCCGTTTGGGCAGTTTTTTCCATCCCTTTCAACTTTCTGGTTTAAAAGCCCATGTTTGCATGGGTTTGTACTTATTTAAGATCTACAAATCCAGATTTGGGGTCCTGCAGACTACAAGAGCAACAGGAAGGAGAAAGAAATGCTCTAAGTGCCTCCATTTTGATTTTTTTCATAATTTATTGCTTTCTGCACTTGTTTTTAGTTGTTTTTTTAATTTCACTGCATTTATTTAAACTGTATATGCCTTAATATTGCTACACACTCAAGTGTGCTGGCTTGGACTGCATTTAAAGTATTTTTACTGCTGTTTTAGCTGCTTTTCTGTAAAAAAAACAAACAAACAAAAAAAGGTTCTAAGCTTGTTTCCCAACTTTCCTGTAACTAGTCTAGTCCAGATATAGATTTTCCTTCATCCAGGACTGTTTGTAAGTTTCTGAGTCACCCAGACCTTTCTGTGTTGGAGGGAAGCCTTCTAGCTTATCAGTGGGAGTGGTAAGCAGCAGGTAGCCTATCTACCACAAGAGGAGTGGTTTCTGGCCCAAAAATTGTAGTTTATTGGCCGTTTGGGCTGTTTTTCCATCCCTTTCAACTTTCTGGTTTAAAAGCCCATGTTTGCATGGGTTTGCACTTGTTTAAGATCCATGGATCTAGATTTGGCATCCAGCAGACTACAAGAGCAACAGGAAGGAGAAAAACATATTCTAAGTGCCTCCATTTTGAATTGTTCATAATTTACTGCTTTCTGCACTTGCTTTTAGTCATTTTTTTAATGTAACTGCATTTATTTAAACTGTATTTGCCTTAATATTGCTACACACTCAAGTGTGCTAGCTTGCACTGCATTTAAAGTGTTTTAACTGCTGTTTTAGCTGCTTTTCTGTAAAAAAAAAGTTCCAAGCTTGTTTCCCACCTTTCCTGTAACTAGTCTAGTCCTGATACAGATTTTGCTGCATCCAGGATTGTTTGTAAGTTTCTGAGTCCCCCAGACCTTTCTGTGTTGGAGGATGAGTTGAATAGTTTATTTGAAGAAATCAATTCATTTACTAGTTTTTTGAAATTTACTTTGACAGTCTCAGCTTGTAGTATCCCCTTCTTGGATGTTCATATTGAACGCCTTAGCAATGGTAAACTTAACACAGGTGTATACAGAAAACCTTGCTACAAAAATACATTATTACACAGGGAAAGTATGCATCCTAGATATGTCTTTACCAATATTATTAAAGGTCAGGCAATCCGGGCATCTAGGTTAAACTCTATGCCAGGTAGTTTTGAGAGGGAATTGGTAACCCTCCATAAAAGACTATTAACAAGGAAATACAAAGAAGATGAAATTTCTATAGGTTTTCAGTGTATAGAGAACTTTAGATTAGATAGGGCATGCCCTTATTTTTCAGAGCAGGGCAATGAATATTATACTACAGAAAGCAATGCCACCAATGTCAATGTACCAACACAAAAAATCTCATTATTCTACACACATTATTTCTACCAAATAAGAGACATCTTATGTAAGCATTGGACTGTTTTAACAGTTGACCCTAATATTAGGGAAATTGTGGGTGAATACCCACAATTTTTATTTAAAAACAAGAAGAATTTACATAGACTCTTATGTTATACTAATGCTACTTCATTCCATGAAAATAGAAGTCATTTAGGCACCAAACCATGTAATAAGTGTAATTTTTGCACATTTATATGTGAATCGAACATGTTTATATATCCCAATACATCTCAATTTTTTAGCTTTGATGTCAGTGCTAGATGTGATACGGAAGATGTAGTTTATCTCGCTTTATGCTCTTCTTGCCCTGCCTTCTATGTCGGTAAAACCGATAGAAGGCTTAAGGACAGGGTGAGGGAGCACTTATACCAGATCCGTATTCGGTCAAACACCAATGCTTTGATTAAACATGTTTTAGAAACCAACAATTCACATACTTTTAAGTTTTTAGTTTTATATATTAATACACCTAGTTTGAGGGGAAGGGGACCTAAGGAATTATACTGAAAGAAATGAAACTAACTGGATTATCAGACTGCAAGCACATATTCACCCTGGTCTTAATGATAAGGTCCCTTTAAGACCAGCTCTTAAAAACAGAAGGTTTCATTTAAATAGTTTTTTAAACATTTTTTTATTTTTTATAATAAATTGCTTTATTGATGGATTAATTAAAGATATTATTTATATAATATCTTTAGCATGCTTAAGTGATGTCCATTTTTATGTAGTAATAATGTTTTAAATATTTTGTCATTACTCCTTGTATAGGTGTATTGTAATACTATTTGATTGTTCACTTTAAATGTATATGCTTTAATTATGATGTCATCATTAGGCTTAATTAGTAATTGAAGGTGTACTTGAATGTATATAAGGTGTGTCTTGAACTGCTTTACACTCTTATGGTTTGAGGAAGCCACTTTGGCGAAAGCGCTTATCAGATATCTGCTAATAAAAGATTTGGTTTTAAAGAAGTTAACAGCATTTTGCTTCATTGGATTGGATTATTGTTATATTCCTGGTCTGAAGAGACTTGTCGTATGCTGTTTGGTGTGATTTATATGACTTTGGTCTGAAGAGACTCATTGTTTGCTGCTTGCTATTTTCTGCATGGTTTTGCACCTGAGCAGTTTCCTTTATTTTTTATGATTTTATTTCTGTGCTTTCTGCTCAGGAGCGTACATTTTCCTGTGGTACTCACTGTTGTTTGGATTATTGGAGTTTTTTTCTCCTTAAGCAAACATAAAAAACAAACAGCTGGAGTGCACCTTTTAAATTAAAAGTTGACAATGTCTGTATTGTCTTATGCTTTGGTATGTTTGTATTTCTGACCTTCCTCTTTGTTCGCAGCAGACTTTCTTTTGCTTCATCTCAGCACAGAGGAGAATGTATGCAATAGATTAACAGCTCTGTGAATGTGTGTCTGCATGTGATGAGAGGTTACCTTGACAACAGTAGGCCTTGTGAGTATTGCTGGAGAGTTATTTTCCCTGTTTTAGCCTCTAGAAACATATATGTGTGTTAACTGTGTCTTAAGGGTATATGGGGTGAAAGTAAGTGGCACTTATGGTTTAAAGCACAGCACACATACATTATGTAGCAGAGTGTGTTGTGTAAAAAATATGGTACTTTCGAATTTAAAGCACCTACAAATAATAAAAGGTGCAAACCATATATGTATTTACTAATGTAGCTGCTCCCTGACTATTTATTTTGCAGACATGCATCTGCAGATAGATTTGATGCTGTAATGCTGTAATACTGTGAAAAACTGATGTGATGCAATCGTGGATGCAATGAGAATGCCGTGTCACATCAGTGCAATAGCATACCTTTCACTTTATTTAAACAAAGGCTGCATTAAGACTGGCCTATATTTATACTGAACAGTTACTTAATATTGCAAAGATACCTTCGCTTCTACAATGAGTAGATGTAAGCAAATGCACTGAGAATCTGAATCCTCAGACTCCATTCACTGAAAATATACTGCTGAAAAACACTTTTTAAAGTGTTTTTGCAGGTAGACATCCCCCCATGCTCCCACAAACTTATATATACCAACTCTTAGGTTGCACTTACTTGAAAAGGAAGGAAATTCCTCCAAAAACGGAATCACTTCCACACAACTTGGCGACAATGATTTCCTATGGAGCAACTCCAATTGTCAGTGAGTTGAAGCTCGGGCAGTTGAAGCTTGAGAGTTCAAGCTGTGTCTACCAGTAGGTTAACAAATAGCATATACCTTCACTTTGCTGATGTATTATACAAAGCTGCTCTTCCTAAACCTGACAGTTTTTTGAAGCACTGGTCTGTTTGTTCATAGCGTTAGCTTTTAGTCATGAATGTTACTGAATCTCTATCTAGTAGAGAGGAGTTAGACATTGAATTTACACCTGCTTTCAGTCATTAAGAACATTAGTTAAGAACGAACAACTCAGGTGCAAAACTGGCATACTTTAATAAAATGGTAAAACAGTAAAAGTAGAAGCTTTCACATTTAACAAATGCTTTTTCAAGCTTTCAAAAAGTCTCAGTACAAGTTCAATACTGAAATGATTTTATACAAAAACGGTTGTACTATAATTTTATACAGGAATTGCAAACAGTACCATCAATTGTACAATGAAATTACTTCCAGATATGTATAATGTTTGTTTTCTGTTTTTTTTTTTTGTTTTTTTGTTACTTTTAATGTTACAGTTTTTAATAATATTTGTAATATTTTATTATTTTATTAAAGTATACTAGTTGTGCAGATGAGTTGCTCTTTCTGTACTAATTGCTGTTTGGGTTGTTTATCTCTTGAGTTTCCTTTTGCTTTTTGCAATTATTAATAACATTAGAGGAGAGTGCAATGACGGGCAAAAAAAGAGCCAGAATGTATTGCTATGGAGAAAAACATAACTAGGGAGGAACAAAGAGGGCAGCTGTCCTGGCAGAAGCTGTCAGGGGATATGACCATTAGGTGCCAATGGTTCAGGAGTCCAGTAGTAGCATTAATTTATGAAACTGCAAGGATACTGTGGCTTTTAAATGAATGCCAATACTGCATTCATGACCCAGCTGAAGTGCTATTTATGAGGTAACTGTTGCAGCAGTGGAGAAGAGGTCCTCAACTGGTTGGGTGCCAGTCTGAGGATCTGCACAAGGGGCCAGATGAGCTTCCTATTGTTCTGGCGCTGGAGGATGAATTAAGAAGAATGACTGGTGCTACACATTGCATGGTATTGGTGTGACCAAGACAGGGTGTGTGTGTGTGTCTGTGTGTGTGTGTGTGTGTGTGTGTGTGTGTGTGTGCACGCGCATGTGTGTGTCTGTGTGTGGACATGTGTGTGTCTGTGTGTGCGCGTGTGTGTGTGTGTGTGCGCATGGGTGTGTGTGTGTGTATGTGTGCGCATGTGTGTGTGTGCATGTGTGTGAGCACGTGCGTGTGTGTGTGCATGCATGTCTGCATGTGTGTATGTGTGTGCATGTGTTTGTGTGTGTGTATGGATGTATGTGTAGGTGTGTGTGCATGTGCATGCACGCGTCTGCATGTGTGTATGTATGTGTGAGCATGCATGTGTATGTATGTGCGCATGGGCACAAGTATGTGTGCACATATATGCATGTTCATCTGTGTGTGTGTGAGTGTGTGTGTATGCGTGCATGTGTAGGTGTGTCTGCATGTGAGCATGCATGCATGTCTGCATGTATGTATGCGTGTGTGTGTAAGCATGTGTGTGTGTGAGCATGTGTGTGTGTGTGTGCGCGCGCGCGTGTGTATGTGTATATGTATGCATCTGTGTGTGTGTGTGCATGCTCATGTCTGCGTGTGTTTTTGTGCATGTGTGTTTGTGTACGTGTGTGTGTGTGTGAATGTGTGTTTGTGTGCATGTGTGTGTGTGCGTGTATGTGCATTTGAGTGTGTGCATGCATATGTACATATATGGATATATACTTCTGGCACAGAAACAGGTAGCACATTACACTACCTGAAGTAGCATAGTGAGTGGCGGCATGCAAGGTGATGCTGGTTCAGAGACACAGACAGTATGATTATGATAATGAGGATGTTAACCAGGAAAATGGCATAGTCAGTATCAAATGCAAATGATATGTAAATGAGGAACATTATGGAAATGAAACCAACTGAGAAAATAAATGAGAGTAAACTATATTGCAGAGGGATTCAGAAATGTATAAAATAATGCGATGATATGCTACAGGCAATGAATTTGTGTACTATCATTTCTTGGTGAAAAGAGAGACAGACTGCATTAAGATGCTAGGAATGGCATCCTGATTAACAGGACAGCATATGCAAAAGGCCTTTCTTGCAGCCATAGTCCAAAATGGTGCATGTCATCACCTTCTGTGTTGCAGACAGATCTGACCTGCCCTTATGTTCTATCACTTACATGACAGGGATAAAGATGAGGACTATTGTGTGAATACAGACCTAATGTGGCAGTTTGTAGACAAGTGATGTCCTCATATGGAATCCCAATGGATATGTGGTATACCAATCCCAGTGGACACTAAGGTATGTGTAGCATTGACCATTCTTACTTTGGGAACCTCTGGTTCCCATAAGGGGACATAGTGGCTGTGTCATGGCATTGGTGTCATGCATACTGCACCAGTTCCTTAATGTTATGCTGCAGCATTTGGAGGAGTATATGTGGTTCTCACAGATTTTGTGGGCATTAACTGACATAACCCATTTCCTTAAGGCACTAAAGGATGTCAAATGCGCACCACATCGCCATCAAGGGCCCAACTGTTCCACATAACCTACCATGTGATGTGCAATTGCATTCACGTCTATAACAAGATCCTCTTGCACATGCACTTGGAAGGCTCTGTCAGTCTTGTCTGTGCTTAAAATGCACCTCGCATATGCACATGGAGCCTGCAATAACACCTCTGTCTTAGCCAGGGAGAACCTTTCCAGCTCATGACACTATTTCAATGTCAAATAAAAAATATCACAAACCACGAACCAGTAAACGTGTCACTGTTTAATGTAAATCCATAAAATCAAACAACTGAGCACTTTCTCCTTAACAACGGCTTCATCAGAGTCATTTGAAAAAAATAAAACAATCTTCTTATATCCAACTTTTGAATTTAAAACAGCCAATCACATCCCACATTGCATATGAAAAAATTGATTAATTAATTAAAATTGTGCCTTAAAGAAAATGACATATTTTTGCATTGTAAACTTAATAGGACTAATATGAAACATAGCCGTAACTTTACCCTTAAATCGCGTTAGAATAACCATCTCTTTATACAGAAAAAATGTTTTATAAATTGTCATGAACTTGGTTCTAAAAGAACTTGTTGCTGAGCCATTTATATATTCATTGCTCTTTGTTTAAGAACGGGGACTACAGAAATATGGTCATTAAGACCGGGGGGGGGCTAGAATTTAATCGAAGTTGCCATTTCATTTCCCGAGCTTCAACCTCAATCCTGTCATCACCTCCTCACTCATTTAGGAATAGCTTATCTATAACAAAAAAGATAAATCTCTTAAAATTGACACACTTCGTGGTGTGAAGGAACAATGCATTGTGGATGTCTTTATTTTTAATAACCCAAAGATGTTCTCTTATTCTATCCCTAAGCCTACGAATAGTTTTCCCAATGTAGAAACTTGGACAGGAGGTACATGCAGCCAGGCAAACTATTATGGTTGATTTACAATTACATTTCCCTGGACATTTGAGGAAGTATTCATAGCTGTTCACTGACACATAGGGCCCATCATTAATGAACTTGCAAAATTTGCAAGCACCACACTTCGACATGGCTGACCTATATATCTTCTTATTGAAATTGTCATGGTTAAAATGGCCTTCTAAGATATTTTTCATGGTTTCCCCTCTACTATAAACAATATGAGGTCCTGTCCCTAGGTTATTCTTTCTTTCTTGCTCCAAATATATTTCCCAACATCTCTGAAGGATGGATACAAATTTGGGTGTCTGACCATTATAACGTAATATTATTGCATCTGTTTCCTGTATTTTGTTGGTAGCATTTATAATATTAATAGACCCACCCGCCATTCTTAGGATAGGAATAAAAGAAGTGTCCTTCCTCTTTAAAATCTCCCATTTTGTGTTGGGCAACAACCTGAACAGGTAGCCCCTCTCTTTAAACATACCTATCAGGGTATACAACTCACCCTTAAAAATTGTGCCATCACTTATTAAACGTGACAACCTCACCATTTGCTGCTTGACTATACTCTTCATTTGATGCCTGGGATGACAGCTGTCAAAATGGAGCAAAGTATTCGAATAAGACTTCTTTCTATGTATATCACTATTCAACAAATTGTTTACATCTTTTGAAAGGTGCATATCGAAAAAATCAATGTCTTGGGCATTCCGCTGACAAATAAATACAAAGAAACAGGTGGTGGTATTAAGATATTCAAAAATTCTAGAGCTTCACTTTCTTCCCCCTGCCAAATAATTAGAATGCCATCCAAATATTTATTGTATAATTTAATTTTTCTCATGAACGACGACCCAAAAATATACTTATTCTCCCACTCCAAGAGCACCAGGCTGGTAAAAACAGGGACACACTTGACCCCCATTGCCACACATGCAATCTGATGAAATAGTTCACCTTCAAATATCAAATAATTATTTTTTTAGAATTCAAATACTTGACAGTGGAGAAACCAATAATACCTCAAATATTCGGCATTCCTAAGATACATAAGGATCCAGCCAACCCTCCCTTTAGACCTATAGTTGCAGCCAGGGGTTCAAAGACTGAACCCGTGGCAGCGTAGTTTGACAGGGGTTGTAGTTCTGAAGTGAAGGAAGCCAAACATATCCTTACAGATTCATGGCATTGCCCGGAGAGACTGAGAACGCTCAGAGAAGAAGGTGACTATTCTTTTTTAACTATCGATGTAGTTAATTTATTTTCTGTTATTCCACACTCTGAAGGCCTGGAAATGTTCCATGAAAGCTTAGTAAAGAGCAAAATGATTGACAGAGAGAAAGTAAACTTTTTATTAGTACTTACAGAATTAGTTCTTAAAATAATTATTTGTCTTTATCTTGCCTTTATTCCCTGTAAAAAAATTTGGTGTGCAGTTTCGGTTGTATGAAAGTTTGGTGTTGTCGTCTCAGTAAACTGAAATTCGGGGAAGTGTAAACTCTGTCTATAGAAGTAGACATTATATATATATATATATATATATATATATATATATATATACACACACACACAAACATATATCTATATTCTCTACCTGCTGCTGGACTGTGTAACCTGATCACAGCAGCTGCAGAACATTGTTCTGTCACGTAGAAAACTGCAATAATCTCAGTAGCAAAACTGGTAGGGCAATGAGCACCACAGTGCTGATGGTGGCTTTTATCGGTTAATAGCAAAGTAATTATACTAATGAAGCAATTTTGATAACAAGTTTCTGAATCACATACATAGTGCAGTACATTATGGGGCCCTTGTCTAACTATGAACACCTGTGATAGACTGACATGTACTTAACATGCCTGGGCAGCTCCTTGCCATCCACATGCCCATGGGTTCTGCAGTGCAGTCATCAGCCTGTAGGGGACACAAAGTCACAAAGATGTGGTGATTTCTAGTGTGTTGTCATGTTAATGTAAATAATATCTGTTGGCAGAGGCAAGCTACAGTATGTGACAGGCATGCATCTGCACAAAGGCACAAAGATGTGGTGATTTCTAGTGTGTTGTCATGTTAATGTAAAGCATATCTATTGGCAGAGGCAAGCTAGACTATGTGACAGGCATGCGTCTGCCCCTTCCTTTCTGTGCATGTCTACTGTGGTCATGTTAGCACACATTGGCATTAGACTATATCATGCTGCCATGTTACCCATTGATGCACTTTGTGTGGTATTGTTAACATGTGTCACCTATTATTTCCCTCCTGGTTTCAACCTGGCAAGTTACTACAGCTTCTGGAAGGGCTGATGTTGGAAGGGCTGCTGATTTATTCAGCAGAGAGACCAAAATATTTCTCCATCCGGTACATCTGCACTGCAAGAAATGTCTGCTGGTAGACTCATATGAGGGTATCCAGTACAAGGTGCATGGCTAGCATTCCCATGTCAGGGTCATGAATGACACTACAGGCATCACCTAATCTGATGAGCACTGCTGACATTGTACAATGATCTAAAGAGGCACCACCTTCACCTTTTCTGCAAAGAGAAAAAAATGTGTATTTATTTATTTTATTTTTACATTTGTTAACCAGGAAAGTCCGACTTGAAACGAGCCAATTTTCAGTGGAGGCCCAGGGAGAAATGCTCCAGATGCATGTATCTGTAATGTGGGAGGAAACCAGAGCACCCAGAGGAAAGCCACACAAATTCAGGGAGGACATGCAGACTCCGCACAGAAGGCACCCCAGCCAAGAATCGAACCAGACAACCTCTTGCTGTGAAGCAACAATGCTACTGCTGCATCACTGTGCCAGTAATCAGGTTAGGAAACAGAGCTCGAGTTCACCAGAATGCATGACTAACTGACAACTGGTTTTACAAATGTAGGCTTTACTATATACCTAGTAGCAGTTATTGATGTTCATGAGCATGTCTTTTTTGTTCTGTATTTCAGCCTTTCAGCACCTGATGAGATACAGGAGAATAGACTGATCTGCCAGAGGAGGATAGCATGCCTGTCCAAGCATCAGAGTGGATATATAGAATTACTTCCATAATGGTATATTTCTGCCTGACCTGCTTAGCTGAATAGTTTTGCAATGCTGCTAATTAACTTAGTAATTGCTTAGTTTGTTTTGCTTCATGTGTATATATACTTGCACATGCAATTGTAAGTATGGCACAGTCTTTTCTAATGACATGCATTTATGGCAGCACCTTCATATTGCAAGGAGATATACCTTGGGTGGAACACTGCGATATACCTTGGGTGGAACACTGCAAGTATATCTGTAAGTCCCTGTTGTGGCATATCACTGGTTGGCATTGTTCCATGTCTCATGCCTATTTGACCACCATGCAGGTACTCCACCCAGCCATTGTCAGCCTGATATGTCTTACTGTCTGTCTGCCTATTCCATGATCCATGCCTTCACCAGTTGCACCTGGCATATCATGAGCTTGTGAATATTAGGCTGTCATTTAGCAATGCACTTTTTCTTAAGTATGACAAGGTGAAATATCGCCACCCATAGTTGGTATTCCGGGACATGTTAATGTCTTCTGGTGTCACCATGGGCCACATCTCCCAGCATTGGCTACATGGTGCATGCTACCTGCTTATAACCTCCTGAGGGCCGGGCAGTTCATTTGTAAATACTGGTTATCTGTGAAGAGCTTAGATGCCCACTGCACTCACAGGTTAAACCATATACATTGTGCCACTGTCTTACAAACTGTGGCCAGGTTCCCTCTCAACATATCTAGCACTGTGGTCCACATAGTTCCATTATAGGTACTCCCCAGGTCTCTATATCACTTTTGTGTTGCTACTTCTCAGCTGATTGCATTTTCCCCTGTCCAGGGCCTGCAGTACATAATAGTGTGCCCCAACCTCGTGATCACTTCTTTTCTTTCTTTTTTCTCCTTATTACTGTCATCCTCTTCATTTTATTATTTGTCTTTTGTTTTGTTTCTCTCCATTTCTGCTCATGTTTTCTGTGATGCTGGGCACAGAGATATGTGGTGTGGCAGTATGTAGTACCACAACTTGTACTTACCTTGCCACAACCTGCAGGGCCCCCAGCAGTCTGTAGGGCAGCCGCTATGCAGGGTAATTATGTTCATCCTAGAGGGGGTGATGTGGAGGGTTCTGTGGTGGCATTTGGTGCTGTGTGTAGGCTATCTACTGGGTGGTGCCACTGGAGGGCCCCATTGGGTCACTTAGTGGGAGATGGAAGGACTGGTTATGGCTGTGCTGGACCAGTGGATGGGCACCTGGACTAGCACCATGAAATGCATCTTTGTGTGACTTGCAGAGTTACATGGCTATGTAGTCCTGACTAACTGTAGCTGGACTCAGACATGAGGGTGGTCACAGGGGCGAGTGACTTCTGGTTGAGCTCATTATTCCCTCCTGGTGTGCCTTTGTCCTCCCTGTTTGTTGTCCAGTCCTCCCTATCACCAATTATTCTCTTCCTCTGTGTCTCTCTCTTTTGTGAACCCCTAATGGATCAGCACGTCCATTATCTGTTTTTGTTTGTCATTTATGCTGCTTTATCTACCACTGCTGACACCCTTATACTTACCTTCCTCCAGTTTCTTTAATGATTTGTTGGATATAATATAAAAAGAGGACTGAAGAAAGCCCAGGCAGAAAGTGCTTGCCTTTGGAAAGGTGGACTTAGTGTCCTAAGCAACAGCTCCAGAATAGAGAAGTAACAGAAGTGAAAAACAACCTTGGAAAAGAACAGAAAAATATTCTTTGCAGGAGCAACCCTGGAGTATGCACAGAACACATTAACATTTGTTGACTCAATATTTTACATTGATATTGTGGTTGTTGGCGTACCCAAGCATTCAGTCAGGTATTGGAGACCCATGTATTTATATATATATATTGTTGTGTCTTTCAGCTTTTCCCAGTTAGGGTTCACCACAGCAGAACTCCGGTCCACTAATGATTGGCAGAATATTTTTACGTGCCAAGTTGCCAGCTCTGACGCACAACCTTTTTTACGCCCATTCACGCATGTCCCCACACAGAAGACGCTTTAGCTGAGAATCGAACAGGACAACATCTTACTGTGAGGCGACAAGTCTACCGCAGCTCCACCACCGCAGTCATTTTATATATATATATATATATATATATATATATAGATATATATATATATATATATATATATATATAAAAGATTCATTGACTTTACAGTTGATTGATGTTCTGCATGGGATAGGTTTTATGTCAAAATCAGGGTTAATTGAGCTATTGTAAAGGTGGGTTCAATCAGCAATAGTAGTGTAATGAAGAATTCACTGTAGTTGCGATTGTGCAACTTTGGTGATATTATATTCAAGTTTTGGGTGTGGGATGGGGCAGGGCCCCCATGTCAGAGAATGAAGGAATAAAGCTACTCCCCATAAAACATGTTTTGTATGTCTTTCGTTTTGGTAGTGTGTGTGTGTGTGTGTGTGTGTGTGTGTGTGTGTGTGTGTGTGTGTGTCCTGATGTGTAGGTTTGCTTTATAAAAATTGAGTTTTTGTTGGATTTTTGTTTTTGTGTTTATATTTTAGTGTATTTAGGTTGAAAGTATTTTAGTTTTAGATTGGGTGAATTGAAGTGTGTGTTGCATGTGATCATTGTAATGCATTTTGTTTAATGTGACTGTGTGTGTTTTTCATTAGTGTGTGTATGTGAGTGATATATTAATCTGTTCTATGTATACGTATGTATGGATGCACCCACAAAAATCTACATATGCACAGATATGCATATATGCTTTGGTTCTCGAAAGTGTTAACCTTGTTACTTACAGAAGTGGCACACCTACAGACTAGTGACTAACTACAGCCCGGTTTTTGAGAGCAGGATGAAGTTGTAAGAATACGTTTTGAGAAGCAAGATAAAGCAGGAAAAAAAGTCAGTGAACTCCTGAATTACTCTATATTACCTCCTTATGTGGAATTTGAAACAGTGCAAATTAATTTGTTGGATTTCCTTTGAAGAAAGGAAAATACACTAAATGCTGTGTTCTACCTGACTAGGCAGGAAAGGGGATTTCAAATCAGAGTAGAGGAACTTGCTGGATTGCCTTTGACAAAAGGAAGAAAAACCTTAAGCACTGTGTCCTGCCTACATGGTAAGAAAGAGGGTTTCAAAACATTGCAGAGTTTTATGGATTCCCTTTGAAGAAATGAAGAGAAACCCTAAGCACTATGTTGTTTCAGACTAGGCAGGAAATAAGGTTTTTCCTCATAGTTATGTAGACCGATGAGAAACTATAGCACTTTGTGAATTATATTTTCATCCTGTTCATCTGAAGGGAAATTGCTGGAATAGAGGCAGGTTTGGCCTTCAACTGTCAGCATAGTTAACATGCAAAGGTTTACTTGTATTCCAAAGGCCGGGTTGACCTTTCTAATATGGTACTATGTGTAAATAAATAATTTTTGTTGTATAGATACTGGCTTTACTGTTCAGCGAACAGAAAAAAAACAATAAGTACTGCCTTGATTTTGTTTTACTATCAGCTAAAATTATTCAAACTGGGCGACCACTGTTTTATGTCTGTGGGGCAAGTAAGGTTTCTTGTTACTTTCAGTTTTCTATGTTTGGTTACCATGTTCAGAAAATTAAGCCAAGTTCCTAAGTGGAGTATAAAATAAACTAGAGCATTTGCTAAAAAAGACTGATAACATGTACTTCCTAATGGTTAACAACACCAGAGGTGTTCTGTATGGTGTTCAATGCTGGAAGAAATTTAAACTGATTCTGATTTGCACACCTACTGCTAGAGAACATTTTTAAAGGGTTGAGGTGACAGGCACTTGCAAACTAGATATAAAAAAGTTTGAGCAGATATAAATATTAAGGAATTTGTATAACACTGTTATACTCTACTAGACACTGCTAAATTTTGTCTAGGAAACTTGTACATGAGTGAGCATTGATGCAATTTGTGGACAAGAAGCTTTTCTTTAACAGGTACTAATGAACTGTGGGTGGAGATGCAAAACAAATATTTGTGAGTTTTGATCTACAAGAAATGCTGGTACATTGAGGTGGGCATACACCTTAGAAGAAATATTAGTCAACTGGTGTGTGGAAAACTTATGCTTCAACAAACATTTGTGAATTAAGATGTTACGTGAAGAGATGTATAGCAGTAACTAGTTACTTGTAAGCCAGGTTTATCTGCCTAGAACAGAATAAGAGCTTCTTCTTCTTTCGGCTTCTTCCCAGTTAGGGGTCAACATAGTGGATCACCTGTCCGCTCATGATTGGCAGTGAAGTTTTACGGTGTCGAGTTGCCAACCCGGTGCCCAACCTTCCACAGAAGGCACACACACACACACACACACACACACACACACACACACACACACACACACACACACACACACCTTGGGCCAATTTAGAGTGTCCAATCCACCTACAGCATGTCTTTGGGATGTGGGAGGAATGCGGAGAACCTGGAGCAAACCCACGTGACCACAGGGAGGACATGCAGACTCCTCACAGAAAGCACCCCAGCTGAGAATCGAACTGGAGAACCTTTTGCTGTGAGGTGGCAACGCTAACTGCTGCACCAGAATAAGAGCTAATTTTCATCTTTAAAGCCTGTGCCTATATGAGAAATCTCAAGGCTGAAAGAGGGTCTTTCTATTGTGTATCTAAATATCAAGTCAACTTTTCAAATACATTGGAAATATGTGTAAAATAGATGAAGATCTTTTCAGAAATATGGCTGGCCAACAAGCAACAAACCAACAGCAACAAGAAACAAACCAACAGCAACAGCTCAGCATTGCTGCCATGCAGATCAATTTACATTAGCTGCATACAGACCAGCTTTCTGCAGAGCCTGACTGAGAAGAAAGAGACAAAATGATCACTGTTTCAGAATATTACATCCCTACAGCAAGTTTTACAAGAAAATATCACTGGATTATAATGAGATTTACATGCAAGTGACAATGCGTAACAAAACACAAACGACAGGCACAACAGAGTCTTTTTAACTATACAACACAAAGTCATGTCTGGAATTCAAAAACAGGTAGAATGCCATGAAATCAGCATTTAGATTCTGTAGAGAAAGGGAATGAAAAATCAAAGAAGGAAACGGATGCTGATATAGCTAAAATTAAAGAACAGCAGCAAATTTTACGTTTTCAAATGCAAAGAATGAGAACATAAAGAGAGAAGGAAAAGATGTCTTGCTGAAAAGATTTCAAAGCTGCATAAACAAAGCACTGCTGGTGATTCCCTGCTGGATAAGGAATGTAAATGTATATATTTTTTGTCTGTGACTGACAGAGCTTTCTGTTTTACCTACTCTGTTTTGTTTTCTGTTTTAATAAATCTACTTGACCTGATGTTTTTGTTCTGTGTGAGAGGTAGACAAATGATCTAGGCTGCACATTTTGCTTTTTTTTCTACTGGTTAATTGTCTCTTGAGTGATACTGAAATGCGCAGTGAATTTCCAACCCTTTGTTTCTTGCTGAAAAGATTTCAAGCCTGCATAAACTAAAGCAATACTGATGATTCCCTGCTAGTGTTCCCACCCTCCCTCTCCTTTGTTGATGTGCTTTTTAAACCTGGTGATTTTAAGCTGCCCACTCCTACTGTAAATTGAGCTCAGTAAGCTACTGCCTTTCTACACTGCTGTTGATAATACTGAATTATTTATTTGCCTTTCCTTGTGCCTGTATTGAAAAAGTGCATTTTGCCTCTCTTTGCCTGGTGTACTGATTTACTTGATCTGAATTCATTTTCTAGTTACCTGTTGGATAAAGTAGTGTATTCTTACACTCTAGCAAGTACTTGTTTTTATATTGAGAGGTCAGTGGGCTTTCCATCTAGTACACTGGAGGTAGCATGGTCTGTTAAGGTTGGGGAAACACCTCTGATTTCTGCATCAAGAAATAAGTATATTCTGTGTCTCTATTTCACTTTTTAAATTGCATTGTATCAGATCATTATATTTTTTCTGCTTTTTTACTGTTATGATTGCATAGTTTCTGCAATTGTTTTCAACTGTATTTTCAGCCTAGATAGTATAGTCTAGATTCAGACCTGCTGAATCTAATCTGTTTTTGAAACACTCAAGCACTAAACCAGACATCCTACATTAAGAAAGTCTTCCCTGCACCCTTGTGGCAAAAGAGTGTGGATGCAGCCTTGTCTGAGCTGGTAATTGCTGGAGAAAGGTTCATTGTGTATTTTCCTATTGGTAGATTAGCTTAAAACTGTTTCATTTTGCCTGTATTTAAGCCTTCATCATTAGTGGTGCCCTGTAAAGACACAAATGCCTTGAAACACAATTTATTTCATCGAAAACTGTCAGTGGAACCCTCACAAGCTTCTCTGCTGCACTATAGGCAACTTAGTTGTGCACTGAGCAGCGTTACCACTCTTGTCATCCACAACCCTCAATTTAATAACCCTTGATAGTCCTAGCGCAAATTCTGGTCAGTCTAGCCTACTCCTTTCTCCAACAGCTTGACAGTCATTGCACAAAAGCTGATCAGTCTAGCCCACTCTTTTCCCTAATAGCTCATATGGTAAAAACCTGCTATAATGGACAATTTCCCATCATTTCCAAGAAAAAAAGAGTGGTCCAACTAACACTGCCAAATCTAGTTTTAAAACACACAAAATGTGTAACAAATAAGATAATACTGATACGTGCTTTTAAGCATTATGCTCTTCTTCAGATCTAAAAATCACAAACCAGGAAGCAGCATTTTAAATAGAAATGCACATTCCATTCAATAAAAACTATCCAATCAAAAATACAATAAATGTTTCAATGAAGCAGCTGTTGTGAAAGTAATGCAGGTCTTAAAGGCAAAGGTCCCATTAAGCCCAGGAGTCTTATCTGCTTGTAGCCTCACAATCCATCTCATCTCTTTCACTTCAGTACTATGAACAATGTTACCTTCTCTCTTATTCTTAACCAGTTGTAAAACCAAAAATGCAAAAGTATGTCCTGGATTCATAGCAACATGTTTCATAAGAGCATTTGTCATGTTCTTAAGCCAGATGTCACTTATATGCTTTAAAATTCTTTCTTTAAAAGGTCTGTTAGTTTTCCCCACATAGAAGTGAGGGCATTTACTACAGACTGCCAGGTACACCAAATCACAACTTCTACAATCAGCATACAGCCTGGGCCTAAAAATAAAACCAGTCAAAGGGTGTTGAAAAGTTTTAGCACATGAGATACAATATGCGTTACATAAACGACAGCTGCTTCATTGAAACATTTCTTATATTTTTTGATTGGATAGTTTTTATTGAATGGAATGTGTGTTTCTGTTTAAAATGCTGCTTCCTAGTTTGTGACTTTTAGATCTGAAGAAGAGCTTAATGCTTGAAAGTGCTTATTTGTTTTATCTTATTTATTAAACATTTTGTGTGTTTTTAAACTGGATTTGGCTGTGTTAGTTGGACTGCTCCTTTTTCTGTTTTGGACTGACTTTTTGCTGCAGTTTGTGTATTTTTCTTACAGTTTCCCATGATTTCTTTGGCCAGCCTGATTAACATGGGAGTACAGAGGCAATTTAATAATTGCCTCTTGTATACTGACAATCATTTACTCCTACAGCAAGCAAATACCCTATGTGAGAAATGTAAGTATACTGTGAAACTGGAATCACTTTTGTCATGCAACAACAATCTGGATATCAAACAGGTTGTCAGTGCACACTCTTCACCTCTCACACAAACTAAAGGTAAAACACATAGAACCACATATGCGGAGGTACTCACTCAAAGGCTACCAAAACTTCAGAGACCTCCCAAATGTAAACAGTGTACACACTGTTACGTAAATATAAATCACTACATATAATAACAAATACAAAATGTGTCTCAACAAATAAGCCCCTAAGGCAAAACACCTTTAAATCAAATGTCCTGGTTATAGGCAATTCCATAGTGAGACACACAGATGTCTCCCTCACCAGGCTGGACAAGGAGAAGGTCATGGTCAGGTGCCAGGATCCATCAGATCACACATGCACTCAAGTCACTCAACAAGTACAGTTATGACTCATAGTTCACATTGGTGTGAATGACATTTGATGTACCTGTCTGGACTATATGAAGAGAGACATGACTAAGTTCTCAGACTGTGTGTCCTTAGCAGGTATGGCCCTAACCCTAAGCAGCATTCTGCCCTCTCCCAGGATGATGCCACAGTATAAACAAAAAGTGATTGACTTCAACAATTGGCTTAGCATCGCGTGTTAGTTTAGGGGGATCCAATATCTGTCAGCCTGGGAATGACATGGTCGACAGGCCACACTGCTTTACCAGAGATGGTATGCACTTGTCTTCTCTATGCTTTAGGATACTGGCAAAGATGCTTGCCTCCCCCATAGTGCCTTTTTTATGCAATGTCAAAACAACATTTCTGACGTAACAGAATCCATCCGAGGCAAACTTAAGGTCCTGCTGCTTGATGCTAGAAGTCTAAATATAAAGCTGCACTCCCTGGAAGCACTTCTCACCTTGGAAGATGATAATATCTGTGCAGTCACTGAGACATGGTTGAAGGCCACGAAGAGCACCCTGGCTGTGCAAGGCTAGAATGCCTTCCACACTTTCAGACCTCAAAATAAGCAAAATAAGTGGGAGGGTATCCATCTTCATTAAATCCAAATATACCTTGAGACTTATCAAACAATACGACTCTTTCAAACTACTCCATGTCCAATTAACTGTGGGCAAAATACCCTACCACATCAGTGCTAGCTATAGGTCCTCTGCCACGAACCAAGAAAAGCACACTGCCTAGCTGGACTTACTGGAATCATGCTCTATATACTACAGCCTAGCACCTTGATCATGGGTGATTTCAACTATCTTTCCATCAACTGGATGACATATAAGAGCACAAACACACTCACCCAGAGGTTTCTGGATTTTGTTAATTCAAATGCTTTGGAACATGTAGCCTGCATCCACACAAGGGGCTAAAATGTCCTATACACAGTACTCACCAGCATGGTGAGTCACTGCACTTCCCCTGTGTGATGCCTTCCCTGGTAAGGTAAGACCATAAAACTGTATCATTTGAAGTAACTATTGGACCTGACACCCCCACAGGAGCAAAAAAAAAAACTGAAGAGCTTCTCCAAAGCTAACTTCAGACAACTAATCAATGGTATAAAAAGTTGTATACCGTCCACACTCACAGACAACAATGACTCCTATGCAGAGGTGAACTCAGATGACCTGTACCATCACTTAAGCAACTGTATGGACTTGGCTGTGCCTGACATGATCAAAACCAGGTCCTCCCAAGAAATAAGCCACCCTAGTAGACCTCAAGTATAAACACTTTTTATAACAAGAGGAAGAAACTGATGTCTAAGTATAAGAGGGAACCTACTCAGCAGAAGAATTCCCTTCACAGCTTGAACAAGCCTGGCTAAGGCTAATCATAAGTCATTCTTTAATTATGTCCAAAACCTAAAAGGGAATGCCCAGCTATGTGCAGAACTGGTAATAGATGGTACCGCTCTTTCTGCACTAGAGGAAATCACTAACCTGTTAGCTGACACATTTGGTGCAAACTTCACCCCCTGGTCCCACCGGCCATACCCCAAAGCATACCTGACACCAGTCTTCTACCCAGTATCTCTAAAAATTAGGTCTATTTTGTGCTCTCCAAGGCCAAAAACATAGCCCAAATGGGGCCAGATAACATCCCAGGATGCTTAATAAGCAATCTAAAACAGACCTAGCACACCCACTTAGCACACTCATTAACCATAGTCTGAGAACTGGCCTTGTTCCAGCAGAGTGGAGAACAGCCTTTGTTCCAGCAGAGTGGAGAACAGTAACAGTAATCCCCTTACACAAAGGAGGTCCATCAACAGACCCTGGGAACTACAGACCCATAAGTCTAACCAGTCTCATCTGCAAGGCCATGGAAAGAATCATCATGGGTTTTCTCAACAAGGGCATAGACAACCTTCATACTCTAGACCTAACCCAATTTGGCTTTGTTAAGGGTAGATCATGCTTATTAAACTTGGTGGACTTCCTCAAGAAAGTCAAAAAAGCCCTGTATGAAGTTAAGACAGTGCATACTGCCTATCTTGACCTGGCCAAGGCTTTTGACATAATCCCCCCACTTAGGTATCATTGAAAGATCTCTCAGTTAGGGATTACCACTTACGTCACTAGATGGTTAGCCAATTGGCTCACCAACAGTGCACATCCTGTCAAAGTTGGTGATTCCACCTCTACCGGCAGACCCGTCACCAGTGGTGTACCAAAAGGTTCTGTGCTGGGTCATTTTCTGTTTGGAATCTACTTCTCGGAAGTCCAGGCTAAATTAGATGGCCTTTGGCTTACCAAGTTCACTGATGATTGCAAATTGGGTGCAATCATTGAGTCCACCAATGATTTTAACATACTACAGGAAGAGCTAACACAGACAAATGACTGGTGCCAAAGCCATGGACTAAAACTAAATGCAAAAAAGTACATTATTATTCTATTTGGCAAAGTAGAATTCCCTGCTAACTACAGTATTGACAACAACCCCCTAAGTGCAAATCCAGTGGTGTGAGACCTAGGGACACAGGTAGACAGCAATTTGAACTTCGACCACCAAGTTTCCTCTGTGGTATGGAAAGCATTCTACATTGCACACCTCATAAGTAAGTGGATCATATCCCTATTAAGGATGTTATAGCCCCATTGTGCTTAACCCTCATCAGACCATTAATAGAGTACAATGCTCCCTTTTGCATGCACTTCAACGGACACCTGCAGCAGCTGGGGAGACCACAGAGGTTCCTCACCAAGAAAATACAGGACCTCTAAACTATGATGTACATAGACTAAATCTCTGTCACTGTACTCTTTATTGTATAGGCTGCAGAGAGGAGACTTGTGCCTGGTCTACAGGACAGACTCTGATCCTGCCCTGATGGGTATGTTTGCTTCACAAACACAAATCTAATGACACAAGATTCACTCACTCTAGGGATCTTAACCTAGCCTAAGACATTAACACAACATACTGGACAGAGAAATTTGTCTCCCAGAGACTGCCACTCCTCTGGAACAAACGTCCAATTAATGTGAAGCAGGGCTCCTCACTGACCCTATTCAAGGGCAAACTGGATAAATGGATGGGAGACCACAAATCCACCCCAGAGGTGGCACCCATGTCCGTCATGGACAGGGGGAGTCAGTGTTGACCATAGACTAGCTTTGTAAAATACGTTCACTTAATAAGGACAGATGGGGCAACTTGGGATAAACATGGCTAGGCTTGTAAGGGCTCTAGGGCCACTAACCTAGCAACCTCCTATGAACCTACAAATCTATGTAGGTATAAATAAAAGATACAGAAGCAAAACGAGTAGCTCTGAAAAGGAGAAATTTAAATTAGGCTTAAAGGAATTACATAATGTTTACTCCAAAACAAAGAAGAAATAGTAAAGTTGGGAGAAATTGCCCCTCATTAGACCTATTATAGAATAAAATGCCTCATTTGGTATGTACCTCACTAGACACCTACAACAACTGGAAAGGCCACAAAAATACCTCACTAAGAGGATCTTAGGCCTTAGACACATGCCTTGTATGGACAGACTCAAAAAACTCCAGCTATACTCTGTCTCTTATCGCGTACTTAGAGGTGATCTCTGCTTGACCTACAAAGCCATGTCTGACCCGCTGGATAAGCTACACCTAAAGAAATCCCAATCCCTCCATGCCACATGCTCCAGGGACCTTAACCTCATTACCACAATAAACAGAACTTGCTGACGGGGACAGGTTACTAACCCAGAGACTTCCCATACTCTGGAACAAACTTCCCATTCACATCAAGCAGAGCACTTCACTGGCCCTCTTTAAGAGAAATCTTGACGAGTGGATGGGCAATAGGAAGTTCACCCCGGTGATCACTTCAGTGGCCTTGCTTGACAGGGGCACTGGGAACTAACTTTGGGTAGCACGATGCCAGGGAATCTTCTTAGGCTAGGGTTATACAGGCTCCAGGGCCATTAGCCTAGTACATACCTATGAACCTGAGCTTGAATTACAGACAGAAGAAAATTCAGTTTCAGGCACATTTTGCAATTGTATGTTTACAGAGTGACAAGAAAGAAACACTGCAGGACTTATGACCATTGGCAATGCTGTTCTCGTCTTAAAAACAAAATACCAGAATTTGCAAACCAAAATGGAATTACTAAAACCCAAGTGAAAAAGACTGAAAACAAAATTAAAGAGTTTCTGTCTTACATTCATAAGAGTGAAGTGGTTAAATAAATCACTTCTTTTCTGTAGTTGACCCAGAATATTTTCTTTTTCTTTGGTAATTCTTTAATTTTGGGCACCCTCTAGTAATTGGTGCAGTCACACATTGTATTAATCAGCTATAATCCCTTTCTCAAATGCACTCACAAAGAAGTCATTTAGATTTGAATTGGGGACTCCCTAATTTGTAGTCAAATTAAGAGCCACTGAGGCCCCCATTCATTTACCACTGAGCTATGCATGCCTTTCACAAAACACTGTACAAAATTTCAGTAGAATGAACCGTTTTGCATAAACCTTTAAACCGCAATATTCATTAGACTGCACCTTAAAGTAAACAGATTATCTTATATCCAGCTGTCAGTCCACAGTCTGAAAGCAAACCCCAGGAATCTCCAGCAGGACAAAAAGGACATTAAGGTACAAAAGAATGGAGCAAGCCTGCTGCTAGAATGTTGTAGGTCAAAGGACTTGGCTTACAAAATCTGACACACCATCTATTTAGATGTCAACACAAAGAACAGAGCAGAGGTAAAAGTTTCTAGGTGCACAGGATATTTCATTTTCAATAGGGGATTAACACAGCACTATTTATTTTCCTGATACTTTTATTTCATTTTCTTCTTCCATTTATGTCCACTTTGTAATTGTAGCTTATTTTTCTCTCTCACTTAATCTGCAGAGTACTTCACAGTGGCACTGTTCTGTCTTGTGGCCTTCTCAAAATCCTCCTTTGGCTAAGAACCCTCCATAACTTTTACTTTCTTTACAGCATGTTTCTGTTTACTGGTTTGGTATATGTTTCTTTCTCAGTCATGTTCTTCTTTCGGCTTTTCCTGGTTAGGGGTCGCCACAGCGGAACTCCAGTCCGCTAATGATTGGCAGTAGATTTTTTTTATGGGTGCTGAGGTGCCAGCTCGACGCTCGACCTTCAATGAAGGCACACCCATTTTATGCATGTCACGCTACTCGACCGCGGGGAGGACATGCAGACTCCACATAGAAGGCGCTCCAGCCGAGAATCGAATGGGAGAACCTCTTGCTGTGAGGCAACAATGCTACCGCTGCACCACCGCGGCTTCATGTTTCTTTCTCAGTCATAAGAGCATTAATTAACCACGTTTAAGCTAACAGCTTCTCTTCATAGTCTTTAATTTTCATCTTCACTTCTTGATTCTTCTGCTGCATTTTTTTTATTTACAGATGCACTTTTTTTAATTTTCAGGTGCCTCTACTTTTCCTTTAGGTTCTTATGATTATTTGTGATCAGTTCCAATGGGTTCCCGATTGAAATGTCAGCACTCGAATGCCAAGTGCCAAAAAAAAAAAAAAACCCAGACAAGAGATAATCTTGAAAATCACTCTTCTCCTTAAAAGTTCTTTATGTTGGAGAGATAAGCCCCCCCCCCCCACACACACACCTCCCAAACTTATACCAACTTCAGGAATGCCATACCTCAGGGAAAAGGGAATATTCTGAGAAATGGCATCTCAGACTTAGTATATCTAAGTACAAACCTTTGGCCATTCATTCTCCTAGTTTCAGGACTCATTCTCAAATGTCTCAACATTTCAAATGGTTACTCTTCCAGAGCTCATGCATTTGCAGTCAAACACTTTCATAACTCACCACAAACCTAAGCAATCAAATACTTCAGGTTGCATCAAGTTGTTCCTAACTGAATGAATTCTAAATAACATTCCAGAAAGAAACATGATTAAAATACATATTTCAGGTGTGGACAGCACTCCCAAACCCCATAAACATGCTAACTCCATGCTTGTGCAACCATGGAGTTAAGACAGCAGTATTCAAAGCAAAGTCCTTATAATAGCACATTCATTTTAATACAAACTTTGATCAGCTATGGCAAAATAATTTTGAGTTAAAACAGAACATCACTCATACAGAATCAGCAATTCATTTCTGACCAATGCTTCATGTATTGTTGCAATACTCCACGTTTCCAGAACATGTGTTCCAATGTACCCATTTCCCAGTATGGTTCCTCCAACATGCATCACTTACACTCAGGAACATTTTACTTAGCTGATGGATAAAAATATTTGTGGAGACATTTCCAACCAAAAATTCTAAACTTTGTAGCTTTTATAACTTACCTGGAGATTAAACATATCTCTATCCATTCCTTGTCAGTATATTCCTTTTGTGTAATTTTCCCCAAACCTTTTAAAGCCTGCATGAGCATGTGTCTTAAGTTCCTGCAATCCTTTATATGCTCTGCTTATTAAAGCTTTTCTCATGACTACCATTATTCTTGATTCTCTGACTTTTTCTGCCAACCAAGGTGTCACCTCTACTTTTATATTCTGAATACCTTTCATTTCTTGTAACAATCCCAGGTGCCTAATCCTACCCCCTCTTTCAAAACTGAGTAGTACTTTTGCTTCTTCCCACAATATTGCTTTATTTGCCACTTTCATCTGTTTCCAGAATCTGGGTGCTATGTTTGTCTTTCTCCAGAATGTTGCTTCTGATTCTCTTTGCCTGACATATCTGTTATTCAACTCATAACCTGTTGGGAGTATTAGTTTCTCCATTCCGCCGTCTCCATTTTTTGACTACCTCTTTTACAATCCCCTTAATGTATAGCTGCATATATATCTCTCCCTTGTCCCTCTCGAAAGGTTTCCATGCTGCTTTATGATCTCCTGTAAATTGAGTCCCCATTTTTTCCAACCATATTTCTGTCTATTTAGGCATACATGAACTGTCCTGTATCAGGTTTATAGGTTTTATTTCTGTTACTGCATAATACTCCTGTAACTTCCGGAATCCCGCCTTACCTTGGTAGTTTGGACCTAGCAATTTTTCCTATTTCACCTAGCTTTTCTTCCCTTTCCAGACAAATGCCTTAGTTTCCCTGTCTAACTTCTGACAGATTTCTTCCTTTGGTTGATAAAAATAGGCTTGACCAACATATAGAATTAGTGGCACAACAAACATTTTAATTGCTTGTATGATTATATCACCATTTGTTTCAATCAGATTCCTCAATGCTTCATTCTTCCATGACTCCACAGAAAGGGGAAGCTTGAATTAACTGAACTGTCAGAGCATAATTTCTGTATTGCCTTTGTTTCATCTTGGTTTTTATTATTATAGCTGCCAGTCAGTTATATTTCCCCAATATTTTGAAAATACTTTTAAGTACTTTTCTGAAAATGGTAATTTAAAGGAATATGTTATATGCAAACAGGGATATAGCCCACTCTCAGGGCTGGATTCCTTAAAGTTCACAGAAGCTGTTCACGGACAGAGCAGCATGCTGAAGGAAGACTTTAGCACACCAACCGTGTAAACATGCTGAAAGCACTCTGACTACTTAGCTGTTCTGTGCACTATAATTATGTTTACCACTCAGACCCATCTGATTCCAAAACACATTGTGTGCACCCAACAGAGCTTAAATGCAACAAACTGCAATGCCACCTTTGTTTCTGAAATCCTCGGCATATGCTCTATAGACCTCAGGGAACAGAAGCTACTACTACTAATTCTGAAAAATTCTGTAACAATACCAAAACAGCATAAAATTTCAGCCAGTAGTTAATGAACTGCAACAGGCTGCAGTGAGACAAGTCATAAATGAGGCTGTGGCTGTGCACCCTAGAAGGAAGCCAGCTAGAGTCAGAGCAAGGCTCCAAATAAATTGGATGTTAAACCAGCAAATAATTGACAGATACTGGCTAGACAGACAACTGGTGCAGGCTGTCTGCAACATGTGCGCTCCACATGTCTGTGTGGACCCTGCAAGGAAATCGTATCCCCTTGAAACCAAAGTGTGTTTCAGCGTGGATGTACTTGTATCTGGGAGATTCCAGAGGTATGTGGGGGATGCTGTGAGAGCGTCGAAGGCATCTGCCAGCTGTATATTGGCAAAATTCCTGGTAGCAATGTAGACGACTTCATCCACTTTCCATTCACCCTCATATAACGGGGAAATGTAATGCACAAGTTTTACTGCATTGCAAACTTCCCCCATGTACTCTGTGCAACAGAAGTATTTACCGTAAGGCCACATTTTCAAATAACTATCCATATTTTGATCATCACCACCATTTTTCTCAAAAGCAAAGTCTTATTCCTGGGTAATTTATCTGTTTAGCTAGGATGATTTCAGACCAAGTTACATTTAATCATGAATGACTAAAACTTGAGAATATGTTCCTTGAAAGGAACTATCCCCATACATACTTGTAAGTGAGAAGTTTTTGGGGGATGGGGAACCAAATTTTTACCACTTCTGGGGATGGGGTTGTCACTGACCAGCAGTAACCCTTGCAACATGAATAGAAAGGATGTCAATGATTCCCCCAGACCTTTTCCTTTAAGCTTGAGGGATCCCCTGGCTGAACTGAACCCTCAATACGCTAGAGCCTTGACTGTACAACATGATACAGGCTACAAACATGTAAAAAAAGTTGTTAATCAATATTGGTCTATCCTTACAAGTGATATGTACATTAAAAATATTGTTGGCATGGAACCAGTGTTGATTTACAAAAGAACTAAGAGCATTAAAATATTCTTGAAGATTAAGCTGTCCAGACTATAGTGCCAGGTTATGAAACGGCACCACAAAATGTGATACTTGCAATCAGTGCAGGGGCATCATTGAATTGGATGTAATAACTTTAAACAATTCTTTGAATAGTGCTGTTTATCCTGCAAAAGGTTGTTGTAACAAAAGTGCTGTCCAGCTGAATGTTAAAGTGACTAAATCCTGTAGTTTTAATTGATTCTTAGATGTTTTGTCGTAGAGACTTTCTGTTGTCAGGGCCTAAGGGTTCTTTTGGTGGAGTGTGAGTTTTTCTAGAGATTGTTTGCCTTCATTTCTCCTGCCTTTTTGGTTTACAGATTTATTACACCTTGTATTCTTTTTTTATTAAAACTCTGATGCAGTTGCAGTTACTGCATATGCCTGGTCAGGTACATATTGAAAGGATCATTGAAGTCTATGACTGTTGTGATAAGGGTAGAGTACAGTGGGATAATGACCTCTTTTGACTTAGCTGCCATGACCTTACTTATAAGTTGTACAACATAAAAGGATTTCTTCACCACTGTGGCCATGTGGTGTTGGAAAGTAAGGCTACTGTCTACATACGTACACAGGTTCCTGACCACTGGATTGACTCTTGGGGGCATATCATCAACATTGTAATTATCTGGATAGGTACAATTATGCAATTCTTAGAATTGATTTTAAGACCATGGTTTTGGCATAATTTGTTAGTTAAAAATAAGCCTTCTTGAAAATACTTGTGTCTGCATGGGAGTCAGTGATAACCCCCAGCTTGCAATCATCTGCAAACTTAGTCAACCATTAACCTTCAGCATTTGCTTCCACTTCATACGTTCATAGGTGTATACTAGGCTAATGGCCCTGGAGCCTTTACAAGCCTAGCCCATAGAAATGACCTGGCATTGTGCTGCCCAATGTTATTTCCCAGTGCCTCTATCAAGTGGAGATACTGGAGTGATCCCAGGGGTGAACTTTCTATTTCCCATTCACTAATCAAGATTTCTTTTGGCGGGCTAGTGAGGTGCTCTGCTTGACATGTATGGGAAGTCTATTCCAGAGCATGGGCAGTCTCTAGGTTATGAAGCTGTCCCTCCAGCATGTTCTGTTGATTGAGGTAATGAGGTTGAGGTCTCTGGAACATGTGGTGCGTCGGGATTGGGATTTCTTTAGATGTAGCATTTCTAATAGAGCTGGGTCAGACATGACTTTGTAAGTCAAGCAGAGATCACCTCTTAGTAGACAATATGAGACAGAGAATAGCTGGAACTTTTTGAGTCTGTCCTTGTACAGACGGTAGAAAGGCACCATCTTTTGACTTAACTTTTCTGCCTTGCTTCATAGGAATCCCCAGTAGTACGCTCGCATTCCCCTCAGCAAAAGTTACATCCTGTGTCTTGGCCAACCTCCAATAAACCCAAGGCTGTCTTGTTGCCCTGCACTGTGAGATCCTGCATCGGTGGAACACTAAAGTGCTTTCAGCTACACTAGTTCCCCTCAGCAAAAGTTACATCCTGTGTCTTGGCCAACCTCCAATCAACCCAAGGCTGTCTTGTTGCCCTGCACTGTGAGACCCTGTGTCGGTGGAACACTAAATTTCTTTCAGCTACACTAGTGTATGTTAGAGTTGTATTTAATCTGTCCTCCAAACTGAAAACTCTTTCCCCTTTCACTGTATGTGTGCACACTACTGTCCCCCCCCCATTTCTCTCTTCCTATAGTACTCCCAGGTCAAGTAATTAAAACTACTTTCTCTTGGAAAAAGTTTATCTATGTACCTGCAGCCCACACTTCTTTTGTTTTTCCCTGCAGAAGTGGTGGTCCTTTTCATCACTCTGTACTAGATTAGTAGCATAACATTTGTAGTTATTAGGTAAATACTGCACCACACTGACCTGCAATTAACTTAGCTTGGTTTTCCAGTTTTCCATTTAGCAGCTGGCTTAGTCCAGTTTTTCTGACTCTCAACTTTGCATTACTTTGTGTCTATCCCTTCCCCCACCTTGAACCTGCACACCTCCCCACCCACTTCTGCTTAATTACAGAGGTATCAAAAAGCCTGATGTAGAATGGCACCATCATACTCCTAAAGTTTTTGTACTTTTAAGCGCATCCGGGTGTTTCCCTCCTTGCTGCAAAGTTAAAGAATAACGTCCTGCTAACCTGAAGATGCCCCTGAAGCTGACTCCTTTCCTGGCTTCATAAAGCTTGTACTCATAATGTTTTTGTACTTGTATGTTGCAAAATACCTTTTTACTACCTTTCTGTAGTGCCTATAACTGCTTGTTAACCCTCCGGTGTGAAATTCAGTAGCCTACCACAGACCCAAAGCCACTTCCTCCCTCCACCCTTTTGTCCCCTCATCCTATATTTATTGGCCTGAAATTGTCCATCAAAATGACTTCAAACGTAAAAGTCATGGGCAATCAGAATCGCCATATAGCTGAAACACCTGATGTTCATAAGGGTCATTTGCATATATCCCATATGCCTCTGTTGCAGGAGGTTTGGGAGGTCACTCATTGGAAGTTCTATTGGTTGGAGTTTTCATTTAGTTTTTACTGATTGATATCTTATCCCTTTGGAATAGCTTCTTGCCTACCTCCCCCAGCTACTATTACTCCCCTGACCACTAAGTGGCAGTCTTTACCTACACTATATTCTAGCATTATAACTATCTATCCCTCAGATCCTACACCCATTTTTTGGCATTTCAGTACAATTCTAATCCCCCACTCTGCACATGAGAACCTCACTCTCGTTTTACTAAATCATCTACACATATATGATAAGCTTATATACTCTGCTCCCCAGTTTTAACTTTAGTTACTTCTGTATTAAGCCAAACACGAAAGACAGCTGATTGTCTTTTGGCTGAACTTACCTTACTGCTCTTGCCCTATTCTAGCATTATAACTAACTATCCCTCAGATCCTACACCCATTCTTTGGCATTTCAGTACAATTCTAATCCCCCTCTCTGCACATGAGAACCTCACTCTTGCTTTACTAAATCATCTATACATATCTGATAAGTTTACATACTCTGCTACCCAGTTTTCACTTTAGTTAATTCTGTATTACACCAAACACAAAAGACAGCTGATTGCCTTTTGGCTGAACTTACCTTATGCCCTGCGGGCTCACTCCGCTCCCTTACCCTACCCCAACTCTCACCCACCCCCAGGGCACCTATCCTTATACTGCTAGAAGCCACACCCTCACCTCACATCAACCAATAGCTCAACATATCTCGTTACATACTCAACCATCTGTTACTAATTTACTCACACCTTCCACTATCTATACTTTCCTCATTAAACAAACCCATCTCATATTTGCCCTTCTATGACCCCTTATTTTCTCATTACTTACATTCCCACATTCTCATTATGTCAACCCCTGGCTTACTAAAACAATTTCCTCCTCTTGCCCATAATTCTTTCCACTCTACTTCTGTCTCATAGCCTCGCAGGCTATGAATTCTTAAGCTCCTTTCAATTTCAACACTCCTTTAAAAAACTTCCCCTTTCTATCAGCCTCAGAAACCCACAGTAACATTACATCCTTATCAGCCTACCTTCTCCCACAGTTTCACAGATTAAACCATATTAAGTATTTCCAAACCAGAAAAAATAGACCCTGTTTTATGTAAACTAGCAAAACATCCACATAATCCTCAGTACCTACTACTACACGGCGACATTCACCCAAACCCAGGGCCTGGTAGTACCTTCCCTGACTCCCATTCTTCCTTCACCTCTATTTCCCATACCCCTCTTCTTCCTCGAACCCTCTTCTCATTGCCCATCTCAATATTCATAGTTTAAATAACAAAATTACCCAACGTCATGTCCTACTAGACTTACATTCCTTTGACATCCTATGTCTCACAGAGACCTGGCTCAAACCAGTTACTAAAGACAATGATATCATCCCTCCAGGTTATAACATCCTTAGAATTGACCGTCCTAACAAAAAGGGTGGGGGGTTAGTGATATTGTTTAAATCTGAACTACAGGTAACCTCACTCAACACTCAACCTCCCTCACCTAGCAATGCTGAAATCTTAATATCTAAGCTCCAAATTAATGCTAATAAATCTATATACATCATTTGCTCTTACACCCCCCAGGCAACAACATAAGTACTCTTGAAAATATCCTTAACTGGCTTGCCACATCATTCCCACAAGAAACCATTCTCCTTGGAGACTTTAATATTGACTGGAACTGTTGTATTTCTGACAAACCTACATCTCAAATTAATCTCTATGGCTTCTATCAAGCTATTACCGACCCTACCAGAACCTATAAACCCAGCAACAAACAAACTACATTAGACTGGATACTAGTCAACAATAACCCCCAATCTTACAAAATAGGCATACTTCCTGATGATATTAATGACCACTCTCTTACCTTTATAACTAGACAAAAGATCACCATTCCCACTCAACTAAACTTTAGAATCACCCGGAACAAAAAGAACCTGAACCTAGGTAACTTTCAAGCAGAGCTAAAAGCCGGCAATTGGTCACCCCTAAAATATCTACCTCTCAATGAAGCAGTCTGTTTTTTTTAACAGTACATTCGTAAAAATCCTTGAGCACCGTGTTCCCTTTCGTACTATTAAAATTAGGAACAAACCTGCTCCATGGCTCTCAAATGAGACAAGGCAAAAAATGAGACTGAGAAATAAAATCTGGAATGTATGGAGAAGTACCAACGATCATATTGATAATTTAAACTTTAGACAGCTCAGGAATGCCACTAAAAAATCAATATTCCTAGATAAAAAAAAACTATTACCTTAAATTCCAACAAATCCAGTATCTAAACCCACAAAAATTCTGGTCAGGATTAAATAAATTACTCCATCCTGGACAAGGCAAAACACCTACCCCCTCTAACTTGACTCATAATTTTCCTGTGTAGTGAATGATGCTTGAAGCAATTTGATATATGGTTTAATAAGCCTGGTTGAATCAATTATGTATGCAAATGACATAGATGTGTTAGGTGTTGTTTCATAATTTTCCAAACCAAATTGCTGATATTTTTAACAATTTATTTTCGGAAACTGTTCAATCTTTAGCAAATACCTTACCACCTGTTACCACCACAGACTCATCCTTGCCAACCACACTACCCCAAGTATTACAACTGCTGCCTGTCCCAACATCTCTCATACACTCCCTACTTCTTAAGCTTAAACCATGCACTCCATCAGCTGACCACCTCCCAGCTGAATACCTTTAAATGGCAGCTGGAGTGCTTGCCTACCCTGTTTCCATCTTAATTAACAGAACCATTACAGAAAGTTCTATCCCATCCCTCTGGAAAGTCTCATATATTATCCCACTGCATAAGGGTGGTAACTCAAATGAACTCTCAAACTTCTGCCCCATCACCCTACTTTCCCCCTTAGCAAAAATTATGAAGAGATGTGTTCACCATCAGCTACTTGATCATCTCCTCCAAAACCACCTGCTAGTTGACTGCCAGTATGGTTTTAGGCCTTTCCATAGTACTAAAACTGCTCTACTATCCTTTTCTGACTGAATTAATAAAAATCGTAACAGCTTACTGTCCTCAGCCCTCTTTATTGACCTCTCAAAAGCATTTGATATGGTTAATCATCAATTACTGTTAAACTCACTCAAATCACTTTCACTAGATACCCAGACAGTTAATTGGTTCAAGTCCTATCTAGGAAATAGACAACAAGCAGTCCTCTGGGAAAATAAACTATCTACTCTTCTCCCTATAACTCTTGGAGTCCCACAAGGCTGTATTCTGGGACCCTTCCTCTTCACTATTTTCATAAATGATCTGAAAATCTCCCTTCCACAAACCACCTGCATACAATATGCCGACGACTCGACATTAATATGTTCAGCCTCCTCGCCTGCTGGGCTTCATTTGAGTACCCAAGCAGTATTTACCTTAGTTGAAAACTGGTTCCATCAATGCTGTCTTCTCCTTAACCCCAAAAAACTAAATTGGTACTATTCTCTCCCACTCAGAAGTCTCCTGCTATCAACTTCACAATTACATCTAATAATGGTACTGTAATAACTCCGGACACAACCACCAAACTTTTAGGTGTAACAGTTGATCATAATCTAAACTTCGACACACATATCAACCTAACCATTAAATCAGTTAATAAAAAACTTGGTTTCCTCTACAGACTTAAACCCTATCTCACACCTCTAGCTAAGACTGCTATTGCCCGAACTCACTTAATCTCCACATTTCTCTATGCATCCCCAATCTATACCAACTTATCCAAAAATAATCTTCATAAGCTGGAAACAGCCTATAATAACATAGCTAGATCTGCCACTGGTGCCCCTTTTCGAAACCACCACTGCCAAAATCTTAAATTGCTAGGATGGCTGGAATTGCAAAGCCAGATTCTTTTCCAGCAACTTACTACTATACACAAGATCTTACACAATCCCACAGATAGACCCATACTCTCTACCCTTATCTGCCCATTTAAAAATCTAACAACCCTTCGATCAGCTAATAAGGTACTAGTAGCTACCCTAAAGTCCAACAACAAATCTGGAGATAGCTTGTTCTCAAACTCTATTGGTAACTCTTGGAACACTCTTCCAACTGAACTAACAGCCCCTTTCTTCTACCCCACGTTTCAAGAAGCAATTAAGAATCTTCTTTAAAGCTCAATGGCTTTGCCCATGCACAAATCCTGACTGACACTTTCTCCCTTAGCAAGACCATTCTTTACTATCTATCTTTAACATGCTATTTCAGGTGCTCTGATATTCTCTCTTAATTGCTACTGTAGTAGCTCACCTCCTAAGGTGTGGTAAACTTTATAAACAATGCTACCCTCAAAAAAAATGTTTTATTAATCCTTTTACTCAAAATGTTTAACTTATTTAGTAGGGTATGTTGGTATGTTACTGTAACAGTACTATATAAATGTTCCTGTATTTGAAATGGTTTACCTGTCTGACATTATCTGTATTGTATATGGTCAAGATTTCTGTCTTGTAAATTGTCTTAATGTGGATCTTTTCTCCCCAGGCCTCCACTGAAAATGGACATACATCCAGTCAGACTATCCTGGTCAACAAATGTAAAATAAAAAAAATAAATAAATTGTAGGACATGTGTTTAAGGCCTAGGATCCTCTTTGTGAGGTATTTCTGTGGCCTTTCCAGCTGTTGCATGTGTCCAGTGAGGCACATGCCAAATGGGGCAATATACTCAATGACTGGCCTAATGAGGGAAGAGTAGAGAGAGATGATGACCTCTTTCTTCCAGGATGCAAAACCCTTGGTAATGAGATGTTCCACACAGAAGGACTTTCTGACCACAGTGGCAATGTGGTGGTCAAAGGAGAGGTTGCTGTCAACTTGGGTCCCTAGATCTCTTATAACACCTTCAGTGTTCAGTGGGCTCCCATTGATGTAGTAATTAGTGGGAACTGAGTTTTTCCCAAAGGGGATCACAATGCATTTTTGACATTAAACTTAAGGCCATGGTTTCGACACCAGTCATTGGTCTCAGTGAGGCCTTTCTATAGGATGTCTGCATCACTTGGGGAGTTAATAATGCCTCCCAGCTTGCAGCCGTCTGCAAACCTGGTCAGCCAGAATCCCTCCATGTCGGCCTGGACTTCTGAGAAGTAGATGCCAAACAGGAGAGGACCCAGGACCAATCCCTATGGGACTCCACTCGTGACTGGTCGGCAATCTGACTTGGAGTCCACTACTTTCACATAGTGGGTTCCATCTGGAGCCAGTTTGCAACCCAACTAGTGATATAGGAGTTGATGCCTAGTTTGGTGAGTTTATCAATAATTCTTGAGTTGGGAATGGTATCAAAGGCCTTGGCCAGATCAAGGTAGGCTGTATGAACTGCCTTGCCCTCATCCACAGCTCTGGTGACTGACTCAAAGAAGTCAACCAGGTTGACCAGGCATGATCTACCTTTCACAAAACCAAACTGGGTGGGATTTCAAGTTTGGAGATTCCCTATATCCTTGTCAATTAGGCCCATGATGATGCACTCCATAGCTTTGCATATCAGACTCGTCAGGCTAATGGGGCAATAATTCCCAGCGTCTGTAGTCACCCCCCCCCTTTATGGAGAGGGATGACTGTAGCAGTGCGCCATTCGGTAGGGACAAAGCCTGAGGTGAGGAGTGATTGAACAGGGCACACAGATGTAGTGCCAGTTCACTTTGTAGTTTATGTAGAACACATCCAGGGATATTGTTGGGTCCCATGGAAGCTGTATTCTTGGCCTTGGACAATGCAACTTTGAATTGTGCTGCAGTAATGCTGGGTGCCTGGTATTCCTCCAGTATTGTGATTAGTCATTTAGAGGGGAGAGAGGGGTAACGTTGGCACTGAATCTGTCTGCCATTATGTTGGCAATATCTGTTGGCTCAGTATAGGAGGTACCACTGTGCAGTAACTCAGAGCAAACCTGGGTATTGCCGTGGAGATTCTTGATATAACTATAGAAGGCTTTGTGATTGTTTTTAGTGTCTGCCATAATTCTGCTTTCATAGCTGGCTTTAGAGGTTTTAATGGGGGATCTCAACTTTTTGTTGAGGCTAATAAGGGAGTTTTTCCAGTCTTGGGACTTGACCTTTTTCTGCATCAGTTTCTTCCTTCTGTTGTAGAGTTTATTAATGGCAGGAGACCACCAGATTGGCTTCCTTTTATTTGGAGGAGAGCATTTTGGTTCTGTTGGGTATGGCTAGTTCCATGCATTTATGTATGTGTTCATACAGTGCACTGGTGTGTGATTCAGCAGTCATGCATCTATTTTCCATTGACATGAGTGCCATGACGTTAGCCACCTCTGTTTTTAGGAGCCCAAAGTCAGCTTTGGAGAAGTTTTTCATGGTGGTTACCTTTGCAGGGGGTGTGAGTGAGATGTGGATTTCCATGGTGATTAGTTTGTGGTCGGATCTAACCAGGAAGGAATTGACTATTGGTGTAGAGCAATGGTTGCCCATGTTAGTAATAAGCAGGTCAAGGATGTTGCATCCTCTAGTGGGGTAAGAATGAGCTGGTCTAGAGCATTGGAATTGATGATTTCCAGGAAGCGTTGGGCCAGTGCATTGGTGCATGAGTAGTTTTCCCATTTGATGGAGGGGTAGTTGAAGTCACCTAGTATGAGAGTGTTGGGTTGGACCCTAATAGTTTCCAGGGTGCTTAGGAATGTGGTGTGAGAGTCTTTGGACATGTTTGGGGACCCATAGGCTCATAGGTTCATAGGTTGGTACTAGGCTATCGGCCCTAGGGCCTATACAAGCATAGCCATAACAATTCCCTGGATATTTCTTCCCACAATATTTACTTCCCTGGACCCCTGTCTAGCAGGGTGACTGACGGGATTCTCGAGGTGAATTTCCTATCTCCCATCTAATTGTCAAGGTTTCTTTTGAAGAGGGCCAAGGAGGCACTATGCTTGACATGTATGGACAGTCTATTCCAGAGTATGCGGAGTCTCTGGTTCAGGAACCTATCCCTCCAACATGTTTTGTTCATTGTGATGACAAGGTTTTGATCCCTGGATCATGTGGCTCTGAGGGATTGGGATTTCTTTAAGTGGAGCAAGTCCAACAGCTCATGGTTTGACATGGCCTTGGATGTTAAGCAGAGATCACCTCTGAGTAGACGATATGCCTCAAAGTATAGCTGGAGTTTTTTAGATGGTCAGCATAGGGCATCTGCTTTAGGCCTGTGATTCTTTTAGTGAGGTATTTCTGTGGCCTTTCCAGCTGTTGCAGATGTCTTCAGGTACATACCAAACGGGCCGTTGTACTCTATAATGGGTCTAATGAGGGATGAGTACAGTGAGACGATGACCTCCTTTTTTCTGGATGAAAAGCCCTTAGTGATGAGGTGTGCCACATAGGAGGATTTCCTGACTGTTGGGGAAATGTGGTTATTGAAAGTGAGACCACTGTCCACCTGTGTCCCTAAGTCTCTCATCACACTTTTGGTGCTTAGTGTACTGCCACCTATGTGGTAATTCATGGGTACATGTTTTTCCCAAAGGGGATAATTATACTTTTCTTGACATTAAGCTTGAGCCCATGGCTCTGGCACCAAGCATCTGTTTCTGTAAGGCCCTTTTGTAGAATAACCACATCATTTGGGGATTCAATAATGGCTTCCACTTTGCAGTCATCTGCAAACTTTGTTAGCCAGAGTCCCTTAGTGTTGGCCTGTACTTCTGAGAAGTAGATGCTAAACAGAGCGGTGCCAGGACTTTACCCTGAGGTACTCCACTTGTCACCTGTCTGGAGCTGGATTTGGAGTTGTCTACTTTTACAGTCTGGTTTCTGTCAGTAAGCCAGTTGGCAACTCATCGAGTGATGTAGGGATTTATGCCCAGCTTAGTAAGTTTATCTATGATTCCAGGGTGGAGGATGCTGTCAAAGGCCTTGGTGAAGTCCAGATAGGCTGTGTGGACCTCCTTACCCTTGTCCACAGCTCTGGAGACTGATTCAAAGAAGTCACTCAGGTACAGGAGACAAGATCGTCCCTTTACGAACCCAAACTGGGTGGGGTCCAGTGTTTGAAGATTTCCAATGTCTTTGTTTGTAAGATCCATGATAATGCTTTCCATGCCCTTGCAGATCAGGCTCGTCAGACTGATGGGACGGTAGTTCCCAGGATCCAAGGTGGATCCTCCTTTGTGGAGTGGGATAACTGTCGCTGTGTGCCACTCAGTGGGCATGAAGCCTGAGGTGAGGCTATGAATAAACATGACACTTATGTGAGGTGCCAGCTCATTTTGTAGTTCATGTAGTACACAGCCCGGGATGTCATCTGGTCCCATGGATGCTGTATTCTTAGCTTTGGAGAGTGTGGTTTCTACCTGCATGGCCATGATTACCGGAATTTGGCAATCTTTTGGTATTGAGATGGGCCCTTTAGGGGGTGAGGGGGAGGTGAAGTGGGCACTAAATCAATCTGCCAGGATATTGGCAATATCCTTGGGATCAGTATATTTAATGCCATTCTGTTGTAGCTCAGAGCAGATCTGAGCATTGCCATTTAGATTCTTGACATAACTATAGAATGCCTTTTGGTTGTCTTTGGAATCTTTAGCAATTTTATTTTCGTAACTTGCTTTAGAGGATTTTATGAGGGATCTCAGCTTCTTACTGAGGTTAGTAAGGGAGTTTTTTGCATCCTGGGATTTTTCCTCTTTTCTGCAACAGTTTCTTCTTTCTGTTGTATAGTTTGTTTATGGCAGGGGACCACCAGATTGGCTTCCTTTTTTTGGAGGAGAGCGTCTTGGTTCTTTTTGGGATGGCACGATTCATGCACGAGTGGATGTGCTCGTACAGTGCCTTAGTGTAAGATTCAGCAGTCAAACTTTCAGCTCCTGTCTGCATGGGTGTCATGAAGTTTGTCACTTCTGACTTGAGTAGCATGAAGTTGGCTTTGGAGAAGTTTTTTACAGAGGTTTCCTTACTGGGGGGTGTGAATGGGATGTGGATGTCAAGGGTGATTAGCTTATGGTCAGACCTAACCCATGAGGGTGTGACCACTGGTGTGGAGCATCTATCTCCCATGTTGGTAATGACCAGGTCTAGGATACTGGAGCCCCTGGTGGGAAAATGGATTAGTTGATCCAGGGCATTGGAATTTATGAATTCCAAGAATCATTGGGAAAAGGTGTTGGTACCCGAGTAGTTTTCCAGTTAATGGCAGGATAGTTGAAATAACCCAGTATTAGGGTCTTTGGTTGTATCTTAATATTTTCCAGTATGTTTAGAAAGGTGTAGTGAGAATCGTGGGGCATGCTGGGGGATCTGTAGCAAGCTACAATTTGGATTGTAGTCTTCCCTAGTGTTAGTTGCACCTGGAGAATTTCAGATGCATTGTGTTGGGCAATTAGCCTAGAGGTGTGAATATCCTTGGTGAATATGGACACTCCTCCACCTTTAGTGTTTCGGTCTTGGTTTGGTGGCGGAAAAGTGATAGAAGTTGTAGCCTGGTATTGCAGGGGTGTTCTCTGGAGCCTTGAACTAGGTCTCAGTTACTGCACAGATATCAATGTTCTTCATTTTTAGGAGTGCCTCGAGAGAGTGCATTTTGAGGTTTAGACTTCTAGCATTGAGTAGCATTACCTTCAGATTTTGCATGCTTGTATCTGTTATGGTAGTGGTTTTGTCTTTTGAACCTTGCCTAAAAAAAGGCACTATAGGGGTGGAAAGAGCTTTAGCCAGTAACCTGAATCCCAGGGGTGACAGGTGCAGACCATCTCTGGCAAAGCATCATGGTTTGTCGATCATGTCATTCCAGACAGACAGATACTGAATCCCCTTTGAATGACACCAGAAGCTTAGGCAGTTGTTGAAGTTAATCATTTTGGCCTTATACTGTGGTATCATTCTGGGCGAAGGCAGGATGCTACTCAGGGCTAGTGTCATACTTGCCTGGGCCACATGATCTGAGAGCTCCTCCATGTCTCTCTTCATGTTGTCCAGGGAGGTAAGTCTCAAGTCATTCACTCCAACATGGACAATGAAAGAGTCATATTTGTACCTGTTGTGGAGTGACTTGAGTGCATGCATTATGTGGTGGATCCTGGCACCCGACAGGCAGCTGATTGTAATTTTCTCCTTGTTCAGCCTGGTGAGTGGGACATCAGTGTGCCTGACTATAGAGTCACCTATGACTAAAGTGCTGGGTACATTGTCTTGCCTTAGGGGCTGTTGTTGAGTGACACACTGGTGTTGTGAGCTATGTGTCACTTTGGTTGTGACTGGTGTTTGTTTGTGTTTCAGCTTCGGAGGTCCTTGTTGCTTGTACAGGTTAATGTTAAGGGCCTCCGCATATGTGGGTTTAGTGTTGCTATGTGTGGGTGTTGGTATTTGTTTTGAAGGGCTATGTGTTGGTTGAGGTGTAGTGCAGGTGTTAACCTTCTCCTCTTGACTGTCTAGCACAATCTTCGCTGGAGAGAGCTTTGCTTCCAGTTTGGCTATGTGAGTGTATCTCTCGCAGGTTGTAGTGTTGAGTGGTAGGAGGAGAGGGTTGTCTGTGTACATGAGGAAGTTGCTGCATTGCCCCAGTATGCCCAGATTCACCAGGTAGACAGGAGAAATCACAGGAAGCTGACCCTTGGACATGCCTGTTTAGGTGCTTTTTTTGTAAAGTACAAGAGCTGTTTTCCCTTACCTTTGCAAGGTACTTTGCAATTATAGGCTGTTTATTGTCTACAATTAATTTCTCCTTATTAACAAGGAGAGTTGAGTGCTTGTATCAGTTTAAGGCTTCCTGGTGCTTTCCAGCAGATTCTAGAGCAAGTGCTAGTCACAGGGGTTCAGATTTTAATGCTACTACTACAGAGAAACCAGCTAGTTCGAAGGGAAAATTTGAAGAGCAGACTTTCTGGCACCTGGAATAGTTTAACCATAGCCCCACAGTGCTGCATGATGCGAAAAACACCCAAACACATGTGTTTTTAAGCCAGAAAGTTGAAAGGGATAGAAATTAGCCCAAAATGGCTAATAAAATTACAATTTCAGATCTCGAAACCACTCCTCTAGTGTTAGATAGGCAGTACAATGCTCACCACTCCCACTGGTAAGCAGTAGGACTTCCCTCTACCACAGCAAGGTCTGCATAGCTCTGAACACAGAAAATAAAGTCCCGAAACCAGCAAAGCCTGGGATCTGGACTATACTAGCTAGGAAAGGCAGGAAATGAACAAACAAGATAGTATTTTTTTTGTTGTTGGTTAAAATAGGCTAAACAATGCAATAATACAGTAAATAAACACAGAAAAGGCTAACGCACTTGAGTGTGTAGCCCTAAACAGTAAATGCAATTAAAACTCTATAAAATTAGCAATTTAAAACTTTTTAAATGAAGCAAGGCAAGTGCACAACTGAAAAATGATTGAAGAGGCAGTAATACAGTAGAATAGGTAGTTTACATATACAGAAAAGTCTATATATACAGAAAAGCAGCTAAAACACTAAAACAATTCAGATGCAGTGCAACCTTCAGCACTTGAGTTGTATCAATATTAAGGCAAATACAGTTTTAATAAATGCACTAAAATAAACTCTATATTTCTAAAACATTTGAGAAGCACAGTCAGAACACTAGGAGCTTCAGGCAATTTTTTTTTTTTTTAGAAAGGGAGAAAGGAGGAACAGAAGGAAAGAACCTAAGTGGGTTGGCCTTCTCAGATGTTCTTTCTGTATTAGGTAGAATGAGCTAATGACACTAGACTGGGAGGAGTGTCCAAGATCAAATTTAGAGTAGGGGAGGGCAACTGCAAGGCCAGCAGGTATAAAGATAAGATACCAATACGGACGGGGAGTGGGGAGCTCTCTAGTCAGAACACACTACAGAAATCACTTCAGGCAGAAAACACTACAGACAGTGAGCCAATAGCTATAAAATACAGTAATAAAATATGCATCAGGCAATAAAAGTGCTATAAATATCTAGAATAACCAATAACTAGTACAAATAAGCAAAAAAACAGTCTACTTATTGTTATATATCACAGATCAGAGTTTGTCAGTGCTCCTTCTCCAATAGCTCCGTGTGGAATGGCAGAAAACACTCAAGTTAACTTCTTAAGTAACAGAAAGTTGAAACCTGAAATAACTTTAAAAAAATCTCAAAAGAACCAATGAAGTGCTTTCTCCAAGCCGTAGACCTGGCAACCCCAACCAGCAATGACCACAAACACTACACTATCACTGTAGTGGGGGGATGGTTTTTGCTAACTAAGACCTGAATCGCCGTCTTACCCAATGTTAGTTGTACCTGAAGTATCTCAGATGCATTATGCTGGGCTACTAATCTGGAGGTGTGCATATCCTTTCTGAATATGTAGACACCACCGCCTTTGGAGCTTCGGTCCATGTTCTGCAGCTCTAAGGTATGGAATGAGTTATAGCCTGGTAGCACAGGGGTGCTTTCTGCTGTTTTAAACCAGGTCTCTGTTACAGCACAAATGTCGATGTTCTCCATTTTGAGGAGTGCTTTAAGCAAGTGCAGCTTGAGATTTAGACTTCTAGCAGCATGACTCATATTGCATTTATTTATAGCTGTTACAGTGGTAATTTGGTCTTTGGAACATCACCTAAAAAGACACTATAGGGGTGGCAAGAGCCTTAGCCAGTATCTGGAAACCCAGGGGTGACAGATGCAGGCCATCTCTGTCAGAGCATCGAGGTCTGTCAGTCATGTCATCCCAAGCAGACAGATACTGAATCCCCTTAGAATGACACCAGAAAATTAGCCAATTGTTGAAGTCAATCATTTTGTGCTTATACTGTGGTATAATTCTGGGAGATGGTAGGATATTGCTCAGGGCTAGGGTCATGCCTGCCTGGGCTACAAAATCCGAGAGCTCCTCAATGTCTCTTTTCATGTAGTCCAGGAAGGTGCATCTCAGGTCATTCACACCCACATGGACAGTGACAGAGTTGTACTTGATGTGGAGTGACCTGAGTGCATGTGTTATGTGTCGGATTCTGGCACCTGATCATAGGATCATATGAAGTTGCTAGGCTATTGGCCCTGAGGCCCTTATAAGCCTACCCAAGAGTTTAGCCAATGTTTAGACAAATCAGCACCTGATGCCCCTGTCTAGCAGGGACATGGGTGTAATCCTAGGGGTATATTTTCTGTTTCTCATCCAGTTATCCCGGTTTCGCTTAAAAAGGTGTAAAGAGTTACTCTGCTTGATGTGGAGAAGGAGTCTATTCCATAGATGGGGGAGTCTCTGGGACACAAATCTGTCCTGCCTATAAGTCTTGCTGATGTCGCACACCAGGTTGAGGCTGCGTGTGTGGGTTACTCGAGTGGAACTTGACTTGCGGATATGCAGCAGTCCCATCAAGGTGGGGTCCGTGAACACCTTGCATGCCAGACAGAGGTCACCTTTGAGGAGTCTGTACGTAACTGAGTGTATGGTAGATGTTTGAAGGCCTGGATTCTTCTGGTGAGGAACCTCTGTGGTCTCTCCAGCTGCTGCATGTACTTTGTGAGGTACATGCCGAAAGGGGCATTGTACTCGATAATGGGCCTTATAAGGGAAGAATACAGGGATGTTATGACCTGCTTGTCCCTGGATGAGATACCTTTACTTATGAGGTGGGCTATGTAGAAGGCTTTCGGTACAACGGAAGCAACATGGTGGTCAAAAGTCAGGTTGCTATCAACATGGGTGTCAAAATCCCTCACGACTGATTGAGTGCTTAGGACATTGTTATTAATGTGATAATTTGTGGGGACGTCACTCTCTCCAAAGGGGATGATGATTCATTTTTTGGTATTCAGCTTGAGGCCATGTTTCTGGTACCAGTCATTTGTCTGAGTGAGACCCTCTTGGAGGATGTCCACATCACTAGAGGAACTGATGACAGCATCCAGCTTGCAGTCATCTGAAAACGTGGTCAGCCATAGCCCACTGGTTTTGGCCTGCACCTCAGAAAAGTATATCCCAAATAGAGGCCCCAAGACCAAACCCTGGGGTACGCCGCTTGTTACAGGTCTGCTGCTTGAGGTGGCTTCCCATATTTTGACTGCATGGGTTCTATCAATGAGCCAGTTTGCTACCCATCTGGTAACATATGGAATTTAGCAGACATGACCTCCCTTTGACAAGCCAAACTGTGTGGGATCAAGTGTTTGGAGGTTGCCAGTGTCCTTGTTGATGAGGTCCATGATCCATTCCATGGCCTTACAGATCAGGCTAGTTAGGCTGATGGGTCTATAATTTCCCGGATTGGTGGGCACTCCACCTTTGTGTAAAGGGATGACAGTGGCTGTCGTCCACTCAGCTGGGATGAAGCCAGTACTCAGGCTTTGGCTGAATAGGGTGCCTAGTGGTGCTGCAAGTTCCTGCCTGAGTTCATGTAGGTTGCAGCCTGGGATGTTATCGGGTCCCATGGAGGCAGTATTTTTTGCCTTTGAGACAGCAGTGATGACCTGTTCTATAGATATAAGGGGAAGGAAGCAGGTAATGGGGATTTCCTGATTTACTGATGGGGGGACAGAGGGGTAAAGTTTTCACTGAATCTGTCAGCCAGCAAGTTTGCTATTTCTACGGCATTTGTATATGTGGTGTCCTTGACCACCAGTTCTGAACAGATCTGGGTGCTTCCTTTGAGATTGCGGACATATGTAAAGAAGGCATTATGATTGTCTCTGGTAGATGTGGCCAATTTGGACTCAAAGTTTGCTTTGGAAGGTTTCACTAGTGCTCTTATTTGCTTGTTCAGGCTAAGGAGACGTTGCTTCCAATTGGGCACCTGCTCTTTCTTAGTCTTGGACAGCAATTTTTTTTCCTTTTGTTATACAGTTTATTTTTTGCAGATGTCCACCAGACAGGTTTACTCTTCCTTGCAGAGGATGATTTAGTCCTGTTGGGTACACCTGATTCCGTGCATCTATATAAATGCTTGTAAAGTGCTTTGGTGTAGTTTTGGATATTGGTGCCAGTTCCTACAGAGGGGGAGGGGGCTGTGAAGCTGTTTATACCATCCCTCAGGATGTTATAATCAGCTATGGAGAAGTTTTTATGTCTGATCCTAGCTAGAGGGGGGTTGGGGGAGATGGTGACTTCAAAAGTGACTGCTTTGTGGTCGGATCTTACCAGGGAAGTTGATACTATAGGGATGCTGCAGTGGTTACTCATGTTGGTTAATACCAAGTCTAAGATATTATCACCCCTTTTGGGGGTATCTACTAGCTGTTCCAAGGCATTTGCATTGGCAAAATCAAGGAACCTCTGGACATTTGTGCTCTGGCATGAATAGTTCTTCCAGTCTATGTTTAGGAAGTTAAAGTCACCCAGGATCAGGGTAAAGGGTTGAGTCTTGATAGATTCAAACAGGTCCAAGTAGGCAAAGTGGGCATCTTGAGTCAGATTTGGGGGCCAGTAGCTAGTAATGATTTGAATAGGGGTCTTGTCAATGGTTAACTGCACCTGGAGTGTCTTCTGTGTGTCATATTGTTTGACCAGGCTGGAGGTGTGTTTGTCTGTAATGTATATTATAACTCCACCTCCTTTGGCTTTACTGCCCACAGTTTGGGGTCTGAATGTATGATAGGATGAGTAATCAGGTAAGGCTGGGGTGCTGTCTGCAGCTTTGAACCAGGTTTCTGTGACTGCACAGATGTCAGCATTTTCCAGGGTCAGGAATGCTTGCAATGAGTGCAGTTTCATGTTTAGACTCCTAGTGTTTAGCAGCATGACCTTTAATTTGTGTTTTGTTGAAATTTTTATGCTTGTAGTTTTAACCTCATCACTTTTCCTAAAAAAGGCACTATAGTGGAGGCAAGAGCCTTTGCCAGAATCCTGAAGCCCAGGTGAGACAGATGCAGGCCAACTCTGGCAAAGCATCGTGGTCTATCGATCATATCTTCCCATGCTGTCAGGTACTGGATCCCCCTGGAATGACACCAGAATCTAAGCAAATTGTTAAAGTTATAGACAGCTGACTGTTACCTTCTCCTTATTCAAATCTTCCCAGGCTGTCAGGTACTGGATCCCCCTGGAATGACACCAGAATTTAAGTGAATTGTTAAAGTGATAGACAGCTGACTGTTACCTTCTCCTTATTCAACCTAGTGAGTGGAACATCAGTGTGCCTTACTATCGTGTCACCTATGATTAGTGAATTGGGCAAGCTGTTTTGCCCTGGGAGCTTAGGTTGAGGGGCACATTGTGTAGGTGAGCTATTTGTCTTGTGGTTTGTGCTGTGTTGTGGTGGTTGAGTGCATTTCTGCCTTGGAGGTCTCTGTTGTTTGGATAGATTTCTATTGAGAGCCTCCGCAAAGGTGTGTGGTTTGTGTATTTCAGAGATAGATGCCAAATTGCAGTAGCCCCAGTAGTGAGCCACTAGTCACTGGTTTTTTGGTGGAAGTGGCCCCATCTATTTTGACCTCCTGTGTCCTATCAGTTAGCCATTTAGCTATCCAGCAAGAAATATTTTATTTATTTATTTTACATTTGTTGACCGGGCTAGTCTAGCTGGATACATGTCCATTTTCAGTAGAGGCCTGGGGAGAAACGCTCCAAGAGATACATAAAAAATTCAAATACAGAGCAAATACAGATCAAAAATTTTTTTTTTTTTTTTTTTAATGCGATATATTCAATGGTCTAATATGTTACATATAATAAAGTTTGTTGGTGATATAATGGTATTTTACTGATCTAAGAAAATGTAAAGAATATCAGAGTAACTAAAGCCTTTAAAAAATAAAAATAAAAAAGTTAGTCGGGGTGAGTAAAAAAGGTTAGTCAGGGTGAATGCAGCTGCATAGCCAGTGTGTCTTTAGAAATAGCATAAGTTTCTTTTTAAAGAGTGGGAGAGAAGTTAGAGTTGTTAGTTTGGTGGGTAGTAAATTCCATAGCTTTCCTACAGAGTTAGAGTAGAGGGAGCCACCTGATTAGTTGCTGGATCTTGAAATGTTTATTAGTAGTTTGTTTGAGGAGCGTAGGTTCTTCAGGTTTTTGTAGGGTTCGATGATAGTGGAGAGTACTGGAGTATTAGTAGGTTGATGCAGGGTCTTATGGACAATTGCAAGCTGGAGATATTGAAGAAGGTTAGCAAATTCTAGCCAGTCTAGTTGTTTTAGGTTAAGACAGTGATGAGTTCGGAAGGGAGAACCTGTAGCAAATCTGGCTATATTATTATAGGATGTAGCCAGTTTGTTTATGTTATTTTTTGAAAGAATGGTATATACAGGTGAGGCATAGAGTAGAGTTGAGATTAAGTGGGTCCTGGCTATGGTGGTCCTAGCTACTGGTGTAAGGAAAGGCTTGATTCTGTAAAGGGATCCCAGTTTTTTGTTCACTGATTTTATTGTGTTGTTAATATGACTGTCAAAGTTAAGGTTGTTGTCTATTGTTATTCCTAATAGCTTAGTGGTTGTGTCAGGAGAGATAACAGTACCATCATTAGATGTGAGTGTGAAATGAATAGGGGTGGAGTTATGGGTTGGTGTAAAGAGTAACAGTTTAGTTTTTTTAGGGTTAAGGAGGAGGCAGCGGTTAGAGAACCATAGTTCTACGGTGTTGAAAGCTTCTTGGGTACTAGATTTAAGTTCAGTTTGAGAGGTGGCTGTGCAGATAATAGTGGAGTCATCTGCATATTGAATGCAAGTAGTGTGAGGGAGTGCAGAGTGAAGGTCATTAATACAAATAGAAAATAGGAGTGGGCCTAAAGCCCTGTGGAACACCAAGAGAAATAGGAAGGTTATTTGAGAGATTATTTTGCCATAGTACAGCCTGTTGCCGGTTTTCAAGGTAGGATCTGAACCAATTTATAGCTAGTGTGCTGAGTGAGAGGGATTTCAGTATGTGTAATAGGAGTTGGTGATTAACCATATCAAAGGCTTTAGATAAATCAATGAAGACTGCAGAGGAAATAGTATTATTATTACGTTTTTTATTTATGCTGTTTGTGAAGGATAGAAGGGCAGTGGTGGTACTATGGTAAGGTCGGAATCCATGTTGGCAGTTGGCAAGTAGGTTGTTATGGAGAAGGTGGTGTAGTAGTTGCTTATGGATACATTTTTCCATAATTTTTGCAAGGGGGGATAGCAGAGCTATAGGACAAAAGTTAGAATATTCATTGGAGTGGCCCCCTTTATGTAGTGGAATGATATGAGAAATAAAAGGGTTTATGCTTAATTTAGTGAGCTTATGTATAATTCCTGAGTGGCGTATTGTATCAAAAGTCTTGGCCAGGTCAAGGACCATATCCATTGCTTTGGTGGCCCACTCAATGATGTCCACCAGATTTATAGTCATGACCTTCCTTTAACAAAGCCGAACTGTGATAGGGCCAGCGTTTCTATGTTACCCATGTCCTCATTTATCATGTCCATAATGATTATCTCCATGGCCTTACATATGAGATTGGTCACACTTATAGGCCTTTATTTACACTAATCAGTGGCTGGACCTCCTTTGTGCATGGGAATGACTGTAACCATCTTCCATTATTTGGGTACAAAACCTGAATGCAGGCACCAGTTAAAAAAAGATTGAAGTGGTCAAGACAGGTCATGTTTCATGACATTTAGTAAGCATCCCATGATGCTAATGGGGCCTATCAAAACAGTGTATTTGTCCTTGAAAACAGAATTGAAGACCTGTTCCCTATTAATGGTTATGTGGAATGGTATTATATGGTATTTCTTTTGGACTATCAGGTGGGGGAGTTGGGTGAGGGAGAAATTTCAGCTGAACCTTACATTTAAATTCACACACAGACATTAAAATAAAATAAATAAAGAAAGGAATACATTTTAACAGACATAAATGCTTAACACATGTAAGGGAAAAAGAAAGGGAATAATGACTTATGTCTATACACTCAGATGAATAGTTTCCTTTGTCAGGCAACATTTTTAAACAGTGCAGGTCCCTATAATAATGTTATGTTGACATTTACAAGCTTTCTTTGGTCAAAGTTCAGTTATATTAATGTTGCATGAGGCAGTGCTGTGCATGCTTCCATTCAAATGTCGATATGTTACATGTGCTTGCTTTGCATATGATTGCAATGATTCATGCTAACCAGTATTCAAATGTTCAGGTGATGTCATGACTCCCACTTGTAAGCTGTGTTATGCATCTCATTGCAAGGCCATGATTGAACTGCTCACATTGGTGATGGATGCATTCTACCTGATGTCTTCTGTTACTGGTCATGTCCATACTGTAGATAAAGTGACACAGGGTAAGTATTATGTGCATTACGAGTGTGACACATGGTAAGTATTATGTGCATTAGGAGCCATTCATTAACAACAATTATGGTGATGAAATTTCTGCTAGATGCTAATGTTTGCATCATTTAAAATTAAACTGTGTTTTAAATAAGAACTTTGATGTGTGCTACTACACATTTAGTCTCATATTTGTATTTGTAGAGCTCACAAGAGGATGGTATGTTAACTGAGTATGTTAGATTTCAGATATGCACATCTGTTTCATATTAAGGTCAGGTGGGATATTCATGGGAATGTGTAGATAATTGCTTTTCATTTATGTTGTGTTTTGCAATTCATCTTGATGGAGCATGGGACCTGTGGATATTCACCTATCACACACAGACAATGAGCACATGCCAGGCCACTGCCGGAGTCCTCAGATGATGACGACGATGATGAAGAAGCTGGACCTGCATCTGCCTGAGCCATCATGCCTGTTGCACCACTGAGGAGATGACACCAGGACCAGAACAGAGATGATTATTGGGAGGATATCAAGGAGGTTGTGACTGATGTGTTTCGCACAAAGATGTGGGTCATGATAGGGACATTCTTCCAGGATGTGGCATGGGATGTGCACAACGCATTCAGGCAGATAGCCTTTGAGGTCATTCATGAAGCTCTGCCCCATCAGCCTAGTTCCTCTGGTCCAGAAGTATTGTCTGTGTGCTCTAATTGTGTTATACTACCAACATGATGATTGCCACATAATTGATTGGACTGTATATGCATTCTTGAGCATGCATACCATGTAACTGACATGCTTATGTGTTATTGTCATGTGACATTTATTTATGCTTCGTTGAGTCCATAACATCCATTAACACATTACGCTTTTGTCCCACATTCAGCTGTCTGTGTATTGTGGCAATTAACCTGCAGCTAGCGCTGCAACAATTAGCCTGTAAACATGTGTTTTACTGAGGTCAACTGACCTACAACAAATGTTATCCATTGTCCAGCACGACCACTGTGGTATAGCTTGGATATGTGCATTGCCATATCATGTATGTGCAACAGGAGGACATGTCATTTCCCATGTGCTTTGGATGACAGTTGTCATGCTGTCCCACTGGCATAATGTGGTGTTGGGTCAACTTGGGTGCCATGTGCTGGCAATGCTGATCCCATGTGGGGTCATATACAGGTATGTCATAGCTATGGGCAGTCCTACTTTACTGACTGCATCAAACACAAGTGTAGTATTAATATATAAACAGTGTTACAGATAATTTATACTGTAACAGTACATTATGCCGTATTTGCTGTATCTTAATGTATATGTCCATTACTTACTCACATAAGTTCACACTTTCCACAAATAGTTGTACACATTAACTGAGTGTAGATGTCTCTGCACATAATCGGATCCATAGTGACATGCAATTGTACCTTTGACATGATGTGAGCATTCACTGACGTACTGCTGATATGCTGTAATGATGCTCACAGGAGTGTTCTCTGCTCAATAATGAGCAGGGTAGGTGACATTCATCTGCGGTTGTTTATTCAACATTTGCATGACAGTATATGTGTATGTACCTGAAATTCTTAGCTTGCCTACCTATGCATGTTGATGTTACATGATTGCACATTACTGTGTATGTGTGGCATACATTTACCATTTGGTAAATTTATTTTGGGTTGGATTCTACAACACTCTGTGTGCTGTACACATGCATTTGCAGTGTGTCAACTTACCTTGGCCTGCTTTTCCCTGATGTGGGCCCAGGTTTTCCACCTCCCTTCCATCTTCATGTGTCTGTATTATATTTTGCAGATATGTTTGCCTTTGTTGCAGTTATTCAACATTTCCATGTACTACATTGCTGACATGGTGAACATGTGTCAAATGTATGTCCATTTTACAGATGCAGGACATCTGTACATATGGGTCACTGGCTACTGCTTACAATATGTCCTTCTTCTCATTATACTTGTGTGTTAACAAGTGTATGTTGTTGACATCCATGTGTACAACCTGATATATTTTTTAAGCTGTAGTGTTAGATTTTTACAAATATTCTTATGTATCACTGGTGTGTGCATGTGTACTGACCTTGCTTTCATGTTCTTTTCATTTAGACCCCTGGTTGTTTGCCTTTCATATGCTTAGTCAGAGGTATAGTTCTGTCCTCTGCTGGAGTTGTCTAGCATTAGACCTGCATTTGCTCATCTGTGTTGTTGCTTGGCTTACACTTGCACTGCTGACAGACTACTCTGATATGCCTTTATCTAATGTGTAATGTGATCCTTATTTATTACGCTACATACCTCTACCATTGATCATACACATCTGGGTATGACTGCCACCCAGTTTGCAACATAATATTGCATAGGTCGATATGTTATTCTGCATTTCACCATGGCTGATATTCATCCCCACCCTGCTTACAAGTTTCCATTGCCCATGTTGTTCAGTGTGCTGTCTGTATAACTTACCTGTCCTTACTGTGTTTTCCAACCTTTGTCTGTCTTGCGTTGTGCTATTTGTTCTATGGGTATAGCTGCTGTGATGTTCCTCTCCTCATCTTTCCCTTTCTTGCTTCTATTCTAAAATACAAATGGGGCCTATTCCCGCCAAAAAAAAAAAAGTCCACATCCCTCAGCTTTTCCTATTCCAACATCCCTCTTGTGTGTCCCTCTTCTTCACCCATACCCCACACCTGCTTTTCTATCTCCCACTTTCCCATAGTGTGTACATTACTTACTGTTAGATGTGTGATGCGGCCATAATAACCCTTCTCCTTTATTAATATTTTTATTAGAAAGTTTTACAGATTCCATCAGAATCCGTCAGTGCAAGCAAGCATATTTTATTAATAAATGACTTACGGAGATCTGCGTAGTTGTCTCTAACCTTACAGGACAGATCGCTGAAGATGTGTATTACAAATGACATGCAGCTTACATTGGGATAGTTAGTTTTTTTTTATAATAACAGAGTTAGTTATATTCCATAGCTGTCCTTAAGCTTACTGGAGAGGTTCTGTTATAGATATGTATTGAACACTGTTGGGATTCCTGAATTCTGATCATCTTTCTGTAACTTTGTTAATGTATATCACGCTTTGACAGGACTTTTTCATTACATGTGGATTACTTGTGGGTGTGCTTACTGCACCATTGCTGAGATGCTGCTCCCTTGTGCATTGAGGTATTCTGATTTTGCTGAGCCACATTTACATATTACATTATCTGTAATTTTAGCACTGATATTGCCATATATATGGATATAGGATATGTGTATGCAAACATGCAGTATTAAAGTACCAAGGAATTAAGGTTACCTTGAAATCAGTAGAATTTGCTCACATACTTTCTAGGCCATCATGCATCAATCCATACAGATTTAAATCACAGGACTGGAACTTATTTAAAATGTTTGTTTTATAACTGGTACTAATTATATTCAGATTCAAATAACTTCACATATGAAAAGAATTGTGTTATTATGCTATACCTGTCATGTTACTCAGAACACTAATATGTACAAAATAAGTAATATTGTACTCATTGCTTTATTCAGAGATACTTTTTGATGTTTTTAAGTTGACAGAGAAAAGCATTGCATTTTTGTATTTTAAATAAACCTGACTAATATTAACTTAAAACATTGTTTTTCTTTACATTAGTCATGTTTTACTTATGTGTACATTCTAATTATTTTGTAAATGAAAACAAATCTTGATAATCAAATGTGAATAAAATGAAAGATGGCAGCAGGGTGAGAAACAAAGTTAGTATAACATTATGCGCAAAATGATGTTTGTTGTATATGTAAATATCCCGTAGTAATTTCATGAATGTGCAGAAACACTTCTAAGGTTGTTTTATACCATATTTTATTAAACAACTGAATGTGGATAAATCCCAAACAAAAACAATGCAGCAGTTCGAGTGCATATATTTATAGCCTACAAGGTGAGTGATTTCATTTATTCTACCATTTAGATTATTGTTAAGTAAGAAATTTTGAAGAAGTACACTTTGTACTCTCTTCACTCCAGCTACAGTGTGTTTTTATAGCTGTCCCTGTTAATTAAATGAAATACACATCTGACTATGCAATAACTCATTCATCGTGCACAGTTGCCTGTGGCATCTTACCAGCTTGGTCTCAGCTGTGGCTTTGACATCTGTGAGGTTAATTAAGGACTTGAATTAAAAATCAGTTTCACAGTCAGCTGTTGTATGGAGCTTCCCCCGTCTTTATAAGGGAAAAAAAATGCTTTTGTGTTTCTGCACCAGAGCTAAAAGTCTGAATGAATCAGTCCCTTGTAATTTTAAATTCATATTTTATTTTCTGTAAACACAATGCAGTAAAGCTGTATGCCCTTCACCTGTGTTCTTGCAGCAGCTCTGTGTGTGTGTGTGTGTGTGTGTGTGTGTGTGTGTGTGTGTGTGTGTGTGTGTGTGTGTGTGTGTGACAGAAATGCCTAATAAAGTTCATGGATCATACCTCATATTTATTTACTTCTGCTGTTATGACATAATGATTTTTATTGAATACTTAGAGTGGTTCTTGGCTTTTCATTTATTTCTGTGTACTGCTTTCATTTGATTTATGTCATCCAACAACAGTGCTGTTGTACTGTCAGTGTGGATATACATGTATGCCAACAGAATGAAATGTTTGCTTACTGAGTCTATGTAACATAGCTGGCCTGCACAGTTAGCCATCCCTCTGTCTGTGTTTGTCATTCGTCATAATCCTCAAGACTTTTAGAAACTCCCCTTTTGTCTTTTTTCCTGTAGTGCATTCAGAGAGGCTATCTCAGTTATGCAACACTCTTCCTGTGAAGTAATACTTTCCCTTATCTTTCCAGAAGTCCTTCCCCTTCCAGCTGCCATCTATGCACTGTCCTTCCACCTTTGTCCTTCTCTTTTAGAGACAGTCCTGCACATATCCTGTAGCTGCCTTGTGTTTTCAGATTATAACCCCCTTTTTACTTTCTTTGTGTAAATCTTTACGTTCTCCAGTCTTCCTTAACAGCCGAACACTCCATCACAGTGACTGCCTTAAAAGGCCTTTTCTTGAACCCTTTCCATAGGACTGAACTCCTTTTCTCTGAATGGCCTCCAGAACAGCATATAGTTGTCCTGTACAATGGCTGTACATGATACTGCCCCAGTGTATCATCCACCAAGATGCATGGAGGTTAATCTATCCTGATGCCAGTGTCCACTTCTTCTGACATGAATCATGTTACCACTGTCCCCTGCAAAAAAAAAATACTTCTCCTGTTCTGTTATTTTGGCAGTCCCTGGTGGCCCCATGTAACAATGAAATTCCCCTGGAATCCATCTTCCTTCCTATGCATCCCATTACATTATAGGTTCATAGGTCGGTACTAGGCTATCAGCCCAAGGGCCTACGTAAGCCTAGCCAACAAGGTTCCCTGGCTTACGCCACCCAAGAAAGTTATTTTCCTGTGCCACTGTCGAGCAGAGACGCAGAAGTGATCCCCAGGGTGTGTTTCCTACTTCCCATCCACTCATCAAGATTTTTCTTGGAGTGCTAATGAAGAACTTTGCTTGACATAGATGGGTAGTCTGTTCCAGAGTATGGGAAGTCTCTGGGACAGGAATCTATCCCTCCAGCATGTCCTGTTTATTGTGGTGACATGATTTAGGTCCCTAGAGCGTGTAGCTCAGAAGGATTGGGATTTCTTTGGGTGTAGAATGTCCAACAGCTCTGGGTTTGACATAGCTTTATATGTTAGGCAGAGATCACCTCGGAGTAGGTGATATGCTACAGAGTTTTTTTGAGGCGGTCAGTGTAGGGCATTTGTTTGAGGCCAGTAATCCTCTTTGTGAGGTACTTCTGTGGCCTTTCCAGCTGCTGCAGATGTCTTGTGAAGTACATGCCAAAAGGGGCGTTGTACTCTATAATGGGTCTAATGAGTGTCGAGTAGAGGGGAACAATGACCTCTTTTTTTCCTGGATGAGAACACTTTTATAATGAGGTGTGCCACGTAGAAGGACTTCCTAACTACTGTGACGATGTGACTATCAAAGGAGAGACTACTGTCCACCTGGGTCCCAAGGTCTCTTATGATATATTCAGTGTTAAGTAGATTGCTGCCTATGTGGTAGTTCATGGGTACAGAGTTTTTACCAAAGGGGATGACGATGCACTTTTTGGCATTGAGCTTGATGTCATGCCTCTGACACCAGGCATCTGTCTCAGCGAGGTCCTTCTGTAAGATGTACACATCATTTGGGGACTTGACTATGGCTCCTAGTTTGCAGTCATCTATAAACTTCGTTAGCCAGAGGCCTTCTGTGTTAGCCTGTAATTCAAAGAAGTAGATACCAAACAGGAGAGGTCCCAGGACGGAACCCTGTGATACTCCACTTGTCACTGCTTTGAGGTCAGATTTGGAGTCTGCAACTTTTACAGTGTGAGTTCTGTCAGTGAGCCAGCTGGCAACCCATCTTGTGATGTAGGGATATATACCTACTTTAGTGAGTTTAGCTATAATTCGAGAAAGGGGGATGGTGTTGAAAGCTTTGGCGAGGTCAAGATAGGCTGTGTGAACTACCTTACCCTCATCTACGGCTTTTGTGACTGCCTCAAAGAAGTTGATCAGGTTCAGGAGGCATGATCTGCCTTTCACAAACCTGAACTAGGTGAGATCTAGAGTTTGGAGGTTACCAATGTCTTTGTTTATGAGTTCCATGATGATACGTTCCATGGCCTTGCAGACCAGGCTTATCAGGCTAATAGGTCGATAGTTCCCGGGATCAGTGGTGGCTCCCCCTTTGTGGAGTGGGATAACTGTTGCTGTGCGCCATTCAGTGGGCACAAAGCCTGATGCGAGGCTATTATTGAACATGTATTACCTTTTCCTTTGCACTATTTATCACAGTTTGATGATACATCCTTAATGTAGCCATCATGCCCAGGGTCTTGCCTCCTGTCTGCTTCCATGACAACATTTAAGTTGTATTTGTCATAATGCTGTTCATAGGTTCATAGGTTCATAGGTTGGTACTAGGCTATCAGCCCTAGGGCCTATACAAGCCTAGCCATAACAATTCCCTGGCTATTTCTTCCCACATTATTTACTTTCCTGGACCCCTGTCTAGCAGGGTGACTGACGTGATCCCTGGGGTGAATTTCCTTTCTCCCATCCAATCGTCAAGGTTCCTCTTGAAGAGGTCCAAAGAGGCACTCTGCTTGACATGTATGGGCAATCTATTCCAGAGTCTGGGGAGTCTCTGGGTCAGGAACCTATCCCTCCAGCATGTTTTGTTTATTGTGATGACAAGGTTTAGATCCCTGGAGCATGTAGCTCTGAGGGATTGGGATTTCTTTAAGTGTAGCATGTCCAACAGCTCTGGGTTTGACATGGCCTTGTATGTTAAGCAGAGATCGCCTCTGAGTAGACGATATGCGACAGAGTATAGCTGGAGTTTTTAAGGCGGTCAGCGTGGGGCATCTGCTTTAGGCCTGTGATTCTTTTAGTGAGGTATTTCTGAGGCCTTTCCAGTTGTTGCAGATGTCTTGAGAGGTACATACCAAATGGGGCGTTGTATTCTATAATGGGTCTAATGAGGGATGAGTACAGTGGGACAATGACCTCCTTTTTTCTGGATGAAAAGCCCTTCGTGATGAGGTATGCCACATAGAAGGATTTCCTGACTGTTGTGGTGATGTGGTTATCGAAGGTGAGACCACTGTCCACCTGTGTCCCTAAGTCTCTTATCACACTTTCTGTGTTTAGTGTACTGCCACCTATATGGTAATTCATGGATACATGTTTTTTCCCAAAGAGGATAATAATACATTTCTTGGCATTGAGCTTGAGCCCATGGCTCTGGCACCAAGCATCTGTTTCTGTAAGGCCCTTTTGTAGAGTATCCACATATATATATATATATATATATATATATATATATATATATATATATATATATATATATATATATATATATATATATATATATACATATATATATATATATATATATATATATATGTGTGTGTGTGTGTGTGTGTGTGTGTGTAATATTAATAGATATAACAGATGCTGTACCGTGGCACTGTATTTTTATCTGGAGGTATATTTCTCTCTTTTCACTCCTCGTGCATTCCTTCTCACTTCAGATGTAGCTCCTGGGATGCCATCTCCCCTAGGATCAAGAAATTCAGAAACAAGGCAAGCAATTCCACCACCACCAACAAATCATACATGCTATGGTGCCCCTGAACCTATACCATACTAGCCCTTATCATGATATGACCGTTCCTCCATATGACTTGGTACTGTCCATCACAGTCTGGAGAGTCACTGGTCTCAGTTCTGAATAGAACATTATCATGAAGCAGATATTAGTCATCACTGGGTGAGAAAAGTATTATTCAGGTACTTCAAAACGGAGAAAATAATGACCACGATTAAAACTTAAAGTCTACAGACATTTTTTGACAACTGTATTACCAAGTCATGTAATAATAATGATATAATAAGTATAATTATAATAATATTATTGCACTTGCATTGCAGTCTAACTATTGTCCTCGTTTAATAAGATTTCACTGCCTTACGCCAACTGTGTGCCAGTGCTAGTTATGATTTCCCGACAACCCTGAAAATCAGAAAGTAAATGAATGAATGGGTGACTTTCCCTTACTTTTCGATCATGCTATTTAAAATATTTTGTCTTATAACAAACGTAGGTTGCAAGAAACATTTTTATGCTGATTCCTTGCCTCTGGTGCGGACCATACTGGATAAATCCTTGGACTGCCTCACCTTACCTGGTTAAAAATAAGCAAATAAGGAAGAATATACAGTGTGTCATTCAGGACACAAAGCTGACATTATGAGGAGACCTTCCATCTCAGCCAGTTGGTGGAGCCATGTTTAGGCAAGCTATTTGGCAGCCAGCAAAATTAGCACAATACCTTACAGTAATGGGGGCCATACTAGTATACAGGGAACATTAGCTAGCATTTGTCCAGGAAGGCAGGACTACAGAAAATGGGAAGCAGTGCCACCCCACTTGGAAAGACCTATTGCAGTGCCATTTCTAGCACCTTCTGTGTCTAAGGTCACATGTCCATTTTTGGTCCCCTGTTTTTTTTGGTAATCATTCTGTAGAGCCACAACACTAAAAGCTATTGAAACCATATTGCAGACTACTTTTAGATAGTTAAGTCATGTTAACATACATGAAAATATGTGACAAGCTTTATAACCTGTTTACAACTCTATATGGTTTATATATTTGCTGTTATGTGTGACTGTGCTCTGCAGTATTATAACATTTTACTTTCAATTGATAGCTGTATGCTATAATGTATGGTACTTCCTGTGACTGATATTAATGCTGAAGTCCACTCTCTTCTCTGAGGCTAGTGTAACCCATAGTATGTGTGTGTGTGTGTGTGTGTGTATCTATGTGTGTCTGTGTGTGTGTGTGTGTGTGTGTGTGTGTGTGTGTGTGTGTGTGTGTGTGTGTGTGTGTGTGTGTGTGTATGTGCATGTGTGTGTGTGGTCCTTGGGGGAGTAAGTGCTGAAGGCTGAACACATGATTGTCTGTGGGAGTGCACCAGAAGTAGCGTGCATTGTGCCTTGGCACACTCCATCTTTCCTGCAGTGTTATGCAACACATCCTTTGCACAAATGGGAGAGGGGTACTCTGCCTGTGTGGTGGCACTTGGAATACATTGCTTAATATGCAGTGTTGCAGCAAGGGGCTCCAGGTGAGAATGTCTGTAATGTAATATGGGGGAAGGTTTCTGAGAGTGTGCATCCATGCTTATGTGTTTATGTGGTTGTGTGTGTATGTGTATGTGTGTTGGCATATTATCACATTGCAGAAATTCTAGGTGCAGAGTATTTTAAGCAATTTGAATGAATTATACTGCATGGACTGCTGAAGTACTACTATCCAGGGCTGTATGCCATTATATTAATTTTGTGATAGTGGTACGCATGTAGCTTTGCACTCTAGCCATGTCCAGTGTGAGTCACATTGCACATCTCCGATGAGAACATCACATTTTCTCTGTTGTAACATACATTGTATGTTTTGTATTGCTTATGTCTCTGTACCAACTTCCTGATGGCTGTCACATACCTTTATGTTTAGTACATTAGCAAACTCAGATCACAGCTGCTGTCAGGGTGCTGCAAAATTGACATCGCTTACTCCTGCACTGCTGTCACCATGTACTTAGCCCATCCTTCACTTCAGATGGTTAATCAGTGGGTCAGCCAACTAGTCGTTTACATACTGGCGCCGATGTGCCAGGGACTGCAGGGAATGGGACAAGTCATCAGGTGCCAAGTAGATTCCAAATCTACATATTCTTCACGGCAACATTCTGACATGCCTTTAGATGATTCAGCTTTCATTATGCAGGTGCTGCACAAACTGGGTGAGTAGCAAATAGATAGTGATTAGATCATAATATTACCCTTACAGTGGCTATGTTGCATATGTAATGTACCACTCTGTGTTACAGCCACCAGCACCTATCTGACTTCTGTCAGCTTGCACTACATAAGATCAAGTCCCTAGATGTGATGGCATAGACCATAGGCCAGCTTATAGGTCAGTTGCAAATAGCAAAGCCAATTGCCACTGGTACCAGGAGAACCATCGTAGGCTGATGGTGCTGCATACCAGCAGGTTACCTAATCAACAAGAGGATTTTTTTTAAACATCGTTCATGCATTGTTAGCTGGTAATGTCTCAGTCATTTCCTGTTGCAAAGAATTTGGCATTGGTTTGTGTTCTGTCACATGCTCATCACCTGTTTGTTTCTTGTTGGGATCCACAACACCTTGAGTGTCTGTCTCCTTTACAACTTGCATATGTTCTCTAGACCGGTGTCTTGCTATGTAGTTCCACTGCTGTAACCATAATAACATGGCTTGTTAGGACAACTGTGTGGTATACACTGCTGTACTCATATCATCGAACTACTTTGTAGTCCAGAAAAGTATACCTATGGAGGCTTTATTATGTACAGCAATGGGTTCCTGTAATCCTGGCTTATTGCAGTAATTTACATAACAATTGTCCCGTACACTGCTGCAGACATATGGGATCTTTTGCTGCTATGCATATTTATGGGGTTTTCACATTCCATAATATTGCTTAGTTATTTGTATTTGAGTGCCATAATGATATTTATGTGCTCAATATAGGTTTTAGGATGTTGCATTCATCATCCTATGATATAGTACATACATATAACATGTGAGAATGCACTTTTTGTCTTACTCTTGACCCTTCCTGTTCCTCATATTTTTCACGGCTTGCAGAGTGGCTCTCGGTACTCATGTTTAGCATATAGTTGTATTATAAATCTATACCTGAATACTGACTAACCTAGTGTTATGATACAGTGTCAGGCTGCGTGCCCTCCTTGGTTTATTATAACGCTGTAACTTATTTTACTTCATATCTGCATGTCAAAGTCCTGTTCTGCTGTGTGGCGCTTATGAGATCAAGTTGTTAAAGCTTATAAACTGCCACATATACCCCCGATGTTTTTTAATAAAACAAAACTGATGCAACATAGTCATTCAGTTGATACTGTTGTCATAGTTGCTTTAGTATGTCTCCTCAAATTATTCATTGTTATATCCTTGTTTTTATTTTTCTTACATGTTTAAATAACAATTAGCATCATCTACACCATTCATCTGCATATTTTCCCAGCGATTTTTGGTTTTCTAGTGATAAATGCACTATTTGTTTATATTTCAAACCTACCAGCATGTTTTTTTTCCTTTCTTTTTTCCATTATATGCACTTCTTTTTCTCAGAATATCTTGTTAATCCTCTCAGTAAACCATATTTTTAAATACAAAATGCTTCTCTATTTAACCAGATTACCAAGCATTTCTTTGGAGTCTGTTATTTTTTTTTTGATTAATTTTGACTATTTTTGTCAACCATTTGACCATTCCAAAAGTAGCTAATCTAATGTATTACAACCTAATTCCCTGTAGTCCCAGACTAACACTTCAGAAAGTTTTCTAGGGACATTGCCAAGTATCATAAACCAGGCCATAAAATGAATACTTGCAAATTGTTGTATCACCTGCATGATACAGAAGCCTGCATTGTAAGACCACCAGACTAAAAAACAGTTTCTTTCCGCTCTCCGTTACACTGTTGAACTCTTTGGAAAAACGAACCGTGACGTCTGTTACATAACTAGCCTATCAAGGGGCTTATTTTATGGATGTGCAATAACTAAGTGCAATACTAAGTTGGCTCACCTACACACTGAAAGACTGTAAAGTGCAATATACAAACTGTGCAATAATTCCGTCTAATCATAGATATGCTGCTATTGTTTCAATTTTACTTTGACAATATCATCTTCATATTGTTCCTTGTCTCCTGTTCTGGGATGGGTATGGGTCACTGCTGTCCTACTTTACTTACAAATTCCTACTTATTAAATTTCTACTGTGATATTTTATTAATTTTTCTCTATCTATATGTGCAACTGTTTCCTGCATTGAAAATGAAGCATTGTAATTTCGTTCAGCTATACTGCTGTGTAGTTCTGAATGACAAAGTTTTCTTTGACTGACATCTTTTATTCCATCAAAATTTGTTACTAACCTCAACCTCAGTCTGTCTACAAGGTTTGTGCCTGAAGAACTAAAATTGTGACATCTTACACAAGGGTGGCCCCACTACAGACTCATGTAATTATAGTCCCATCAGCCTCACCAGCCTTATATGCAAAGCCATGGAATATGGGTTCCTATTGGTACAACGAAAACGCATTTTGTCAAATGCGTTTTCATCGACACATGTAGAGCGAACAGGCAAAACAGCAAAGCGGCTGTTCAGTGAATTCTTTTCCTGGGAAAGAAGTCGCTTGACCGCTTCATTGTTTTGCTGTGTTCTGAAGTGTAGTGTGTGGTCCCTTGTCGTGATTGTGCAACAGTTACTGACCTTAGGGTTAGGGTGCGGGTTAAGGTAAGTGCATATGTATGAAAATGTTTACTGTTTTATATTTTGTGTTAGATGTATGGTTGAGTTACGTGTGTATGTGTTTTCAGCTGTTTACTTTTGTTTTGGGGGGTAGAATTAAGGTTAAGGTAAGTGTGTATGTGTTTGGAACCGTTTAGGTAAATGTGCGAAAGTTACTGACCTTAGGGTTAGGGTGTGGGTTAAGGTAAGTGCATGTGGTTTAAAATGTTTACTGTTTTTTTTTTGCTAAATGTATGGTTGGGTTACGTGCATATGTGTATTTAGTTGTTTACTGTTTTTTTGGGGGGTGTGATTAGGATCAGGGTATGTGTGTATGTGTTTGGAAGTGTTTAATGTTTTTTTTTGGGGGGGGGGGTTGGAACAGCTATTTCTTTCCCTAGGAAAGAAATCGCTGTTCTGTGGTTTCGACATTTTCAGCTTTCCCTGAAAATGTGTCGACGAAACATTGTTTGCTGTTTTTAGCATTCAATGCTGCAATATAGACCCAAGAAACATATCATAGCAGAACTCATTTATGCCGACAAAGGCACTTAACTGATCTAGACTGCACTGAGTCTGGTTTTGTGAAGAGCAGATCTTGCCTGCTGGACCTAGTAAGCTTTTGAAAACATGACAGAGGCTGTGGACGGTGGTGACTGTGTACACACCACTTACCTTGACTTGGCCAAGGCTTTTAATACTATTCCCCACTCTAGAATTATTGAAGAATAAGACAAATTTAATGTAAACCTCTGTTGCTGGAATGCAAATTGACTATCCATCAGATCCCAGGTTATGAAAGCTGCTGGTACATGTATGAAGAGGTTGACAGGCATGTTTCTTACAGTGGTACAATCTCTGTACTATAATGGGATATGAAAGGAGTGGTAGACCTTAAACAGAATTCAGATCTTTGCCAGATGGCCATTGTAATATGTGCAGTTAGAAATATTTAAAGAGACTTGTAGTGCATGAAGAGCAATGATTCATCATCATCATCATCATCATCATCATCATCATCATCATCATCCCCCTTTTTCTCATTTTCTACATGGGGCCTGGGTGTCATATTAACTGTTGCCGTCTCTCTTGATTCAATGCCACACTCCTACCTTCTTCGTCACTCATGCCTGACTGTTGCAGGTCTTCTCTCACACGATCCATCCAACTCTTTGCTGGATGCCCTTGTTTCCTCTTATCTTCTTCCTGTCTGTCCCAAATCTTCTTCACCAGATTGTCTTCTGCTTTTCTACATGTGCCCAAACCATTGTAATCTGTTCTCTTTGACCTTTTCTTTAATTTGAGCTACTTTGGCTTCTGCTCTTATGTCCTCATTACTTCATCTGCCCCCCAGTGTGCATCCCACCACCCATCTTGGGCATTTCATTTACATCACCTCTAGCTTTCTCATCTACTCTGCCTTTATGGCCCAGGTTTCTGTACCATACAGTAGTACTGGACACACGTCTGTTTTGTATACCTTACTTTTCAGCTTCTTTGGCACCCTTTTGTCACACACTACCCCTGACACTGTGCCAGTTGGCTGCAGCCCCCCTGAGTCTAGCCTTGAACTCTTCATTCAGACTTCCCTTCTCCTCAACCACTCCTCCCAGATACTTGAAGCTGTTAACCTGTTCCATTATTTTCCCTTCTATGTCGTCTCAGATTCTTCTGATTTCCCCAGTTTGCTGTTATTACCACTGTATTATCTGTACTTAGTTTCACCCCATGTGCCTTCAGTTTTGCATTCCATTCCACTATCCTTTGCTGAAGATCTTGCTCAGAGTTTGCCTGTACTGCCACATCATCTGCCTACAGCAACTTTGTTGATCTGTCCCCTCTGACTTGTTTGCTAATGTAGTCCATGACCACTATGAACAGCAGTGGGATCAGACCTTAAGTCATTGGGTCCTTGCACATAGCATGCACTAATTCTACCAATGTTTCTGGGATTACAAACCATGGTAGCACTGCCCAAATCAGCTTTCTTGGGACCTTATCATGTGCTTTTTTCCAACTCTAGGAATCCTCATTTGGACTCTCTCCATCTCTAGTTTATTCTGGATTATCTGTCTCGGTACAAACATCAGGTCATTTGTGCTGCATCCTAATCTGAATCTGAACTGCTCATTTCCCATCTTTTTACTACCCAGCGTATCCATTTATCAATCACTCTCCATAACTTTCATGCAGTGTGACAGTAGTTTGATACCTCTGTACTGCCTACAGTTGTGTATGTTCCTTTTTTTCTTGTACACTGGCAGAAGTATGCTTATTCTCCAGTCATCTGGGATATGCCTTTCTCTCCACACTGCTATGAGTACCCTCAGGAGCCATTTCTCCCCTATCTCACCCAGCATCTTTATCATATCTCCTGTGACCTTATCTGAGCCTGCTGCTTTCCCTGATTTCATTTTCCTTAGTGCTGTTCTTACTTCTTCTAGCCACCTGGCAGTGTAAACCTTGGCTCTAGATGATTGCCACTGGTGAAGTGACACCCAGACCCCATGTACAAAAATGGGAAAAAGGGGTTGTGGATGGATACATTCTTATTTCGTTTGTGGTGGGCTCCTCTTCTCTCATTGTAGGCTGTGTCTGGGGTAATACAGCTTCTGTGGGGTTTTGTTCATTTAGAGGCTGTCAGAAGTACTCCTTCCATCTGCCTTTGATGCCCTGTGGACTGGTGAGCAGGTTGTTGCTGGAATCCCTTATGAAGGGTGTCTGACTATCTTCTTTAGCTTCATGTTTTTGCCTTGCAATCTAGAAGCTGGTAGAGAGTCTCTGATGCCTTGCTCTTTGTCATTGTAAATCCCTTCTCAGTTTCTTTAACCAACCAGTATTTCTTCCTAGCCTGGTCCATCTTTTCCATCTCCCACGTCTTCCTGCACTCCTTCTTTCTTTTGATGACTTCCTGGACTTTTGCATTCCACCACCAGCTTTCCTTATGTACCTTATTTCCATACCTGGCTCGGCCACATATCTGTTCTGCAGTCCTCACACTGTCATTCTTATTCAACTCCACCTATTTCCTCCTTTTTGGGGTCCTAGAGCCATGGCTAATTCCTTTCTCTCCAGTCAGCTTCCAGGTCTTCAGCCTGGTCTCTGTTGACCTTAAAGCCTTCTCTGACCATTGCTTGCAGCTGATTATGGCAATCAGTGCTTTATGCTGTGGGCCGACTGTTACACTGGGAATGACTTTGCAATCACTGATTCTACCCTTTCCTTACAAGAAGTCTACCTGAATTGCATGTTGGCCACTCTTGTATGTGATCTTGTCTCTCTTTCTTTGTTCACTATCAAGCCAATGGCCTCTTCTTCTTTTTTTCTTGTTGCTCCACCCACTTGGACCTAGGCAGTCCTCATATCCTGTACTGTCTGTCCCGATATGTGCATTCAGTTCACTCGTTACCAACACCAATTCTTTTTGTCCTGCTTTGTCTAACTGTTGTGGGACATAGGCTGAGATTATTAATACTGCCCTATCATTACACTGGAGTCTCATTGCCATGTCACTGATTCTGATGACATATCATTTCTAGACTGTCCTTCTGAGTAGGCTTTTTATCCTACCATCTTGTCTCTTGGGAACTTAGGATCTCCAGCCTCCTGCGTACCATCATGCCATCCACTTCCAAGCTCTGTCTTGTCAGTGAACCGCATTAAGTGTAGCAATTCTTAGTTCATGTTTGGAAGGTTGATTGGTTTTACATCTAGCTTTTGGTAACCCAGGCTGGGCAAATGACCACCAGCCAGTAGCTTATTGATCCAGAGCTGCTGGGCTTTATGAACACTGGCCAATAGGTGCACATAACATGGGTTCATGGGTTCCTGGTATAGGTCGGAGCAGACCAGGTCCTCAAATATTTGGCAACATTAGTCAAAATGATTGAATCACCTACAGCCATATTTTATGAGGCTGCAGTAGTGCAGCAGTTAGCGTTGTTGCCTCACAGCAAGAGGTTCTCCCATTCAATTCTCAGCTGGTGTGCCTTCTGTGTGGTGTCTGCACGTCCTCCCCGCAGTCGAGTGACATTAAAGACATGCAGGTAGGTGCGAGCATGAATGGGTGTGCTTTCTTTAAAGGTTGGGCATCGGGCTGGCAACTCGGCACCGTAAAAATCCACTGCCAATCATTAGTGGGCCGGAGTTCCGCTGTGGCGACCCCTAACCGGGAAAAGCCAAAAGACAAACAACTTACAGCTATATTTTATACCATCAGTTGGCTAGCTCTGATACAGCACATACTCTGTTCATGTTCTCCTGTGTTGAGGATACTGCACACCATGTTGCATGCCCAAAGTAGTTGGTCTATACAACTTGTCCCCCTATAGGACACCATGTATGCCCACAACTCCATATGTTGGTGAGTTTGGGATGGAAACCCTCTGCATGTTTTTCAGAGATGGTACGAACCCCACAGAGATACAGAGAGAACATGTAAACTTCAAACAGTCATTAGCTAGAAATCAGGATTGAACCTTATACTTTGCGTATGGGAAACAAAGACCTTAACCATTATGGCAACTGGTCTCTCAGTGCTTACACTTGAAAATACAGGGAAAGACAAGCTTAAGCACTTTTCTGAGATTAGAAAGGTGTTTCACAAGCTTTTGTTGAGTAGCCCCTAAGCTCCAGTCTTATGTTACCAGTTATCAGGTACCACAGAGAAGCTGAGGGAACCACAGAGATGTTTAAAAATATTCACCCTTTTTTCTGTTGTCTGAATGAAGTATTTAACATGTTTTAAAGCTTTTTGCATTTACTGCCACTATTTTGCAGTGGCTGCCCTCTGTGTGGCAGTGGGAAGTGTTTTACATATTTGCTTAGCACTTCTACACTTTTTTCTTTTGCTATTGCAGTACATAGAAGCGGGTTTAAGCTGCGTGCACTGGAATGACTCATCATTGGGTCTCTCCCATCATAACCCTGCTTGTTATCTGCTCTTGTCATGGATGTCAAGATTCACCTCTCAAGGTTCGCTTTCAATGTGAATTTCTTGACATGTATGTCACAAACACATAAGCTATTTTAAAAGATTAAATAAAGTGTTTAAACAGTACTGCCAGTATTTCTTTATAGTCACATGACTTTATTTTTACGTGCACAGGACTGACACTGTTGCTCTGACATGACAAGTGGCTAAATCTGTTCATGCCTGGACAATACATAATAATAGCCTGCTGTCCCAGTACAGCATCATGTGTACATATTATTTATATACGAGTAGATTCAGCATGTCACAGTATCATTTACTGCTCTAGACTATTAAAAAATTATTTAAAAGTATTTTGAAGTAGGTGTACAGAACAGGCAAGGGGCTACTTTATAAAGTTTTGGCCAACTTTTCTGGTTATGAGTTACATGGCAAGCAAATAATAGGATAGGGGCATAGGTAGAAGAAAGCCTGGCATTGCACTGTCCTAAAAATACAAGCGGAGACCCAAAGGTTGAAAACAGCCCACAGCCCAAGCTGCACTTAATCCCCTTCTGTTGGTAGTGGTAACAACCTTAAGTTCATAACTGAGTTTACATTTCTTAATGGTTTGCTTGAAAGTTGTACTCACCTGATTTAAATCCTTCCTATAGTGGATGAGTGATGATTTATTTTAGATGGCTAAAATCTTTTTCCTTTTGTTGCAAACTTTGTTTATGTCACTATTCCACCACATAGGTTTCCTTCTGAACTCATTACTATACTTGAGATGGATAGGAAGAGACATCTTAATACCTCTTAAAAGGGGACTAAAATTCAGAACAGCATGCAGGAGCATCATGTTTGAGATTATTTGAGGAATCATGCCATTTATGTTTATCAAGAAGGTCAGTAAATAGCCAGTAGCTGTTTTTGAAATAAACCATAAATTTAGTGAAATTCTCATAGATTACAATGTACATTTTAAGACTGAAGACCACGACTAGATTGGCAGATTTAATCTAGGTGTATGTAACATTTGGAATGGTACATGCTGGGGATATAAGGATCACATCCAGAAGCATTGTGCCTCTGGTTGGAAGAAGGATTATTTGGCCTAAGGAAATGGAATTTTAAAAAATGTAGAAATCTTTGAGCATATTTATGGCTTGTTATACAAGTTAGCTTGTTGAAGGAGGGGCAGTTAAATTCTCCCATAAGAACTGAATGTGGTTTTGTGGCTAAGTTGTCAGTCTGTATTATTAATTATTTTGTGCACTCAAAGGGACACATAGACAAGGATTTATAATTGGCAACAAGATGATGGTTTTATTAATTATCACGAGGGCTTTGGTAAGTTCCAGTTTGGTATTGTAAAGGATTTGAGATACTTTCTCAGAATTTCCAGTGGGTGTGAATACATGGTAGTCACTGAACCCTAGTAAAAAGGAAGTACAATCTCAAACTGAAATAAAGTTTCATTAGCTACACAAATATGGATATCCTTGAGGGTGAGGAAAGCCTCAATTCTGACATTTTGCTGATTAAGCTTCTGGCATTAAGCAGTGTTAGTTTGATAATTTTTTTAATGGAATTTGCTAGGTGGGAATTTTCATAATTTGAACCTTGCAACACTTTGAAGTAACATGTAACAGATATGTGTGCATTTACTATATGTTTTCATGTCTGAGAAAGCTCTGTGGTATGATTGAGTTCAGTGAAGGACCTGGAATTCTGAAGTGTGCCCGTTGATGCTGAGTGTAGGCAAAGCAAGTATATTCACTTCAAGTATAGGAGCTTAAAACTTTAATAAGGGCTGCATGGGGGAAACAAGGATGTACACAGGTATCCTACCTGCTGCAGGGGGTGATGGGAAAGATCATCTGATAAAGTGGTCATATATTTTGTGGCCATTAGGCTGCATTGCATTTACTGTATGAATATAGTCAGCTACTGGGTTAAAATCTGAGAAACAGACTCATAATTTATTTTGTTCAGTAGCTAACAATTGATGCACCTGATTCTGGTAGCATTCCATGCTTTCAATATTTCAATTACAGTTTATGGGTGGTGGTCATTATTAATGGCATTAATTAATGACAAGAAAATATGAAAAGACTGTTTCAAGGCATACGTAAGAATATTGACACATATGCCATTAATGAATTAATATCTGCTAAAAATAGCAAAATACTGAAAAAATTGCTATAAATATTATTTGTATAACTGAATTTATTTGGGAAATGTTCTGCAGTACAGCAGAAATGCTGAGATTTATCTTAAGAGTGCATATAAATCACCTCTGCTTTCAGTGGAGACAGGCAAGAAGCTGTCCATCCTAATGCTGAAAACACACAGGTCACCTACTGCGTCTGCATGGACTTGCAAACTTACTGTCAGCCTTTTCATCCATAATTTGCTCAGCCTTGGTGAAGGTGTGGTTGCTGCTGTCATACTTAAGCCCATGGACTGTGTATTCTATTTTTGATTCATAAAAAAGCACATTCGCTTGTGTGCTGCTGTCTCATTTTCCTGCTACTGAGGCAGCAGACAAGGAGATTTGCACTGGGATTCCCCCATTGTTGTATAATAATGACAGTGCAAACCCTCCAGTGGATTTGAAATTGTTATCCTTAATTTAATTGCCTTGGCAGTTCCTTTGACCCATCGAATGAGTTATTAATGACCCTGATTACCATTTTAAGGAAGTTTGTTCCATTGATGTCACTGATATGAATGTTCCCCTGCAATTAAGCAGGGTCTGCATTAGTGTGATGTGACTTACAATTGACAGGGTGCCCAGATGAAATCAGGCAGATCTCCAAATAATTGGTTTTCCCACTGTTGTTGCACCTGCTGACTTGCCTTTGCTGGAACAGGCCCTTTATTACAAAGTTATTAAAATATCCTCAGACATGACAGGACTTGGACAGGTCTGTTGGCTTACATTTGGCAAGGTTGCACAGATGATGTTGCATAAAGGGCATTTCAGGTTTTCTTAGTTAAGATAAATACAGTTTGGTGCACAGCTTTGTAAACATGCGATTCTGTCTGTTGTAGTTTACTAGAAAATCTGTTTTTGAACATTTTCTTCTCTTTCCTTGATTGAAAACACTTCCTGGTGTTATCTCAGGAATGTTGAAAAAAAGTAAAGCTGTAGTCTTTTAAGTGACCTTAGAATCAATATTAAGTTCACTCTTAAAACTGCACTTCTAATAAGAACTGTATGAAAAGTTACAGCTGTGATTTTAAGCCCACATTCCTATCAGCAACAACAAATACTGTACTAGCTTTCATGGTATAATATCTCTGTTTTTGTTACCACATGTACATAAATTCTGTTTTGTATTCACAAGCTGTCAAACGTCTACAGTAACTGTTGTTGCAGTTTTCAGAATCAGGAACTTTTTTCGCAGCAGTTTAAAAGTATAGTGGCACAAAGCAAGATTTTGGTTGAACACAGATTGGCACAGAGGAATAGAAATAATAACCATCCAGCCAAAATAAATGCTGCAGTGTTTCCTTTTCTACACTCCTTAACCTTTTAGCCCAAGAATTCTGAACAAAGCCAGAAATAATGGGGAAAGGCAAAGGCACAAAATAAGGGACATGTTTTAAATATTGCTTTAAAAATCTTAGATAGCTGATAGAATAACAGTTTTTTTTTTCATTAGCATACATTTTATGAAGGATATGAAGTCTGAAATTCAAATGTCTGTCATTATTTATTGATTTCAATCCCCAAATGATTTTCCAGACAACCACACGTTTTTTGTGGAGCAGACCAAAAAATATGATTAAAAAATCTGGCTATTCTGTGAAATTCTGAAAAGGTAAAAGGTATGTCTTGGCCATCTTTGGTGACTGACCTCACCTGAATGATATGGTCAGTAATTTATAGCCCTGTTCGTGGGGACAAGCCTGGACTTAAAGAAGTATGATGTTTAATCAATGTTTCACTAGGGGAATTAAAGCTGCAGAACCAAAAAAAAAAAAGTGGGTGCAAACTGAATAAAAAAATAAAAACTAAATATACTACTCAGACAAGCTCCTCGTGGGTCTGCAGAGTGGTCCTAGCAGCAGGGAACTCAGAAAAGCGACCACTTTCTGGATTTAAGTATCTTTGCTTTTTTTCACTTGGAATAGCTTCTGTAGCTTACCCTGAACTAGCTTGAACTGTTTTTTAACTGTTTGTTGCATTATTTTAAAATCTGCACTTAAAGTTACATTTTAGTCGAATTTGATCGAAAGTTTGCATTTTGTTTGTTTAATTTAACTGTGGAGGCTGCCCACTAAAGTGTGCTAGCCTGTGTAACTAATTTATCACTGTTTCTGCATTTTCTGTGTGTTTCTACCAAAAAAAAAAACAAAAAAAATAATCCTTGTTTTCCCGCCTTCCTCGACTAGTTTAGACCAGTTTACAGGCATTGCTGTATTCTGGGCTGTGGTGTAGTTCCTGTGTTGTCCGTTAACTTACTTGGATAGAAGGATGTTTCTTTGCTCACCAGTGGGAGTGGGGAGCCTTGAGCAGCCTACCTGTCCCTGTAGGAAGTGACCTCAGCACAAGAAGTTGTAGTAATTGGTTGTTTTGGACCATTTCTAGCTCTTTTGTAGTTCACTGTTTAAAATCCGCCTCTGGGCGTTTTTTTTTTTTGGCTATACTACTCAGACAAGCTCCTCGTGGGTCTGCAGAGTGGTCCTAGCAGGAGGGAACTCAGAAAAGTGACCACTTTCTGGATTTAATTATCTTTGCTTTTTTTTTACTTGGAATAGCTTCTGTAGCTTACCCTGAACTAGCTTGAACTGTTTTTTAACCGTTTGCTGCATTATTTTAAAATCTGCACTTAAAGTTACATTTTAGTCGAATTTGATCGAAAGTTTGTTGTTTGTTTGTTTAATTTAACTGTGGAGGCTGCCCACTAAAGTGTGCTAGCCTGTGTAACTAATTTATCACTGTTTCTGCATTTTCTGTGTGTTTCTACCAAAAAAAAAACAAAAAAAACAAAAAAAAATCCTTGTTTTCCCACCTTCCTCGACTAATTTAGACCAGTTTACAGGCATTGCTGTATTCTGGGCTGTGGTGTAGTTCCTGTGTTGTCCATTACCTTACTTGGATAGAAGGAAGTTTCTTTGCTCACCAGTGGGAGTGGGGAGCCTTGAGCAGCCTACCTGTCCCTGTAGGAAGTGACCTCAGCACAAGAAGCTGTAGTAATTGGTTGTTTTGGACCATTTCTAGCTCTTTTGTAGTTCACTGTTTAAAATCCGCCTCTGGGCGTTTTCTTCTGGCTATACTACTCAGACAAGCTCCTCGTAGGTCTTCAGAGTGGTCCTAGCAGCAGGGAACTCAGAAAACCGGCCACTTTCTGGATTTAAGTATCTTTGCATTTTTTTCACTTGGAATAGCTTCTGTAGCTTACCCTGAACTAGCTTGAACTGTTTTTTAACTGTTTGCTGCATTATTTTAAAATCTGCACTTAAAGTTACATTTTAGTCGAATTTGATCGAAAGTTTGTTGTTTGTTTGTTTAACTTAACTGTGGAGGCTGCCCACTAAAGTGTGCTAGCCTGTGTAACTAATTTATCACTGTTTCTGCATTTTCTGTGTGTTTCTACCAAAAAAACAAAAAACAAAAAAAATCCTTGTTTTCCCGCCTTCCTCGACTAGTTTAGACCAGTTTACAGGCATTGCTGTATTCTGGGCTGTGGTGTAGTTCCTGTGTTGTCCATTACCTTACTTGGATAGAAGGAAGTTTCTTTGCTCACCAGTGGGAGTGGGTAGCCTTGAGCAGCCTACCTGTCCCTGTAGGAAGTGACCTCAGCACAAGAAGCTGTAGTAATTGGTTGTTTTGGACCATTTCTAGCTCTTTTGTAGTTCACTGTTTAAAATCCGTGTTTGCACTGCTTTGCGCGGTTGTGCGCATAGCTCAGCGCCAGGTTAAACAAGATTAAACTTTTTCTGGCTCTGCCAAGTCTGCTCTTCAAATTTTCCCTTAAGGAAGCTCTACTCTTAGTATAACCAGACTACTCACTATATTATAAGCCTAGCACTTGTTCTCAATACTTCTCTACTAAGTAAGCACTCTCGTACTAAGTAAAGCACTACATCTACTTACCACCCCTGTGAATTTCCACTTCCCTTAAAGGTACAGCACTCCCTTATACTGTTCTAGCATGTCAAGTGGTAGATTACTGGCGTCGTCTCCAATTCAGCTGGTCAATCTGGGTATCTTGAGACAATGCTACAATTGCCTCATGTACACAGACAACCAACTCCTCCTCCCAACAAACACAAATACATGTGAGAGATGCAACTATATAGCCAAACTGGAGGCTGAACTCTCTCAACTCAGGGCTGGCATGACCAGACAGGAGGAGATGGCAACCACACACACAACAATCCCAGTCCCACATATACCTACCACAACTGCAAACCAAACACATAAAAACACAAAGACATACTCGGAGGCTCTAATAAAAAACTTACCAAAACAACAGAGGCTCCCAAAGCAGACATCCAAAAATCCACCACCTCTAAACAAAACACATGCAACACATACTTCAATAAATCAGTGTGTCAACCAATCACAGCCCTTAAGGCCAAACACCTTGCCTGATACACTAGTAATAGGTGACTCTATAGTCAGACACACTGATGTCCCGCTGACCAGGCTGAACAAGGAGAAGGTGACTGTGAGTTGTCTATCGGGAGCTAGGATCCACCACATAACACATGCACTCAGGCCACTCCAAAGCAAGTACAAATATGACTCCGTCATTGTCCATGCTGGTGTGAATGACCTGAGACGTACCTCCCTGGACTACATGAAAAGTGACATAGAGGAGCTCTCCGATTATGTAGCCCAGGCTGGTATGACTCTGACCCTGAGCAGCATCCTTGAGCAGCATCCTGCCCTCACTAAGAATGATACCACAATACAAAGACAAGATGATCAGCTTTAACAATTGGCTCAAGTACTGGTGTTATTCTAAGGGGATCCAATATCTGTCTGCCTGGGATGACATGTTGGACAAGCCACGCTGCTTCACAAGGGGTGGCTTACACCTGTCACCACTGGGCTTCCAGATATTGGCTAAGGCTCTTGCCACCCCCATAGTGCCTTTTTTAGGCAAGGCTCAAAAGACAAACCCACCTCCTTAGAAAACAAAAATGGAAAAAAACTAAGGGTAATGCTGCTCAACGCCAGAAGTCTAAATCTCAAGATGCAGGCACTTTATGTGCTCCTCAGCATGGAGAACATCGACGTCTGTGCAGTAACTGAAACCTGGTTCAAGGCTCTGGAGAGCACCCCAGCGCTACCAGGCTATACCTCGTATCATGCTTTTCGCCCCAAAACCCGGGCGAACCACAAGGAGGGAGTGTCCATATTCATCAAGGACACCCACACCTCCAGGTTAGTAGCAACACATGAAGCATCAGAGACCATACAGGTGAAACTAACCATAGGCAAAACTGCTATACAACTGGTAGCATGTTACAGACCACCCTCCCAATCTCAAGAACCCCACTCAGCCTTCCTGAAGACATTGGAGGATATGAATGTATCACAAAATACCATCATACTAGGAGACTTCAACTACCCAAACATAGATTGGGTACATTATTCTAGCCCTAATACCCAAGCCCAAAGGTTCCTGGAATTCATAAATTCAAATGCACTGGAACAACTAGTCACCTCTCCCACTAGGGGAGATAATATACAAGACCTGATCATCACAAGCATGGGGACAAAATGCTCCACACCGGAAGTATACCCCTCACTAGTGAGATCTGACCCAGCTAAATGTAATCTCCCTGTCATCTCAGATGTCCAAGTGAGAACCACCCTAAACAAAGCAAAAAACACAGCATCAGTGGGACCTGACGGTATCCCGGGGTGCGTGTTACGTGAACTCCAAGAGGAGCTAAACCCACACATAAAAATGCTATTTAACCTTAGCCTTACTTCGGGATATGTACCTGAACACTGGTGTACAGCAACAGTGGTCCCACTCCACAAGGGGGGTGCCTCTACAGACCCTGGAAACTACTGCCCCATAAGCTTAACCAGCCTGGTCTGCAAAGCTATGGAAAGAATCATTATGGAACTCATAAACAGAGACATAGGGGACCTACAGACACTTGACCCCACCCAGTTCGGCTTTGTAAAGGGCAGATCCTGCCTTTTAAACCTGGTCGACTTTTCAAACAGTCACTAGAGCCATTGATGAGGGCAAAGCAGTCCATACAGCATACCTGGACTTGGCTATGGCCTTCGACACAATACCCCACTCAGGCATCATAGATAAGCTCAACAGCTTAAAAGTAAACCCTTATGTCACTAGATGGGTTGCAAACTGGCTAAAGGACAGAACCCATAAAGTTAAAATCGCTGGAGCAATGTCAGACTCAAAGCCAGTCACAAGAGGTGTCCCACAGGGATCTTTCCTGGGACCCCTCTTGTTCGGCATTTATTTCTCAGATGTTAAAGCAAACATGGGAGGGCTGTGGCTGACAAAGTTCGCAGATGACTGCAAACTAGGCGCCATAGTTGATACACCAGCAGACACACACATCCTACAAAAAGGCCTCACAGAAACAGAAAACTGGTGCTGGAGTCACGGCCTTAAACTAAATGCCAAAAAATGTATAGTCATCCCCTTTGGGAAAAACAAAGTACCCACAAATTATCACATAGACAGCAACCCACTGAGTACGGAAAAAGTAATCAGAGACCTAGGGACCCAAGTCGACAGCGACCTCTCATTTGACACCCACGTTGCCAAAGTGGTAAGAAAAACATTCTACCTTGCACACCTCATCATGAAGGGATTCACATCCAGATCCAAGGATGTCATTGTACCCCTATATTCCTCCCTCATCAGACCCATGATTGAGTACAATGCCCCATTTGGTATGTACCTCACCTGGCATTTGCAACAGCTGGAGAGACCACAAAAGTACCTCACCAAGAGGATCAAGGGTCTCCAACATATGTCTTATTCTGCCAGACTAAAGAAACTTCAGCTCTATTCAGTAGCATACCGCCTGCTCAGGGGTGATCTCTGCCTGACGTACAAGGCCATGTCCAATCAGGATCTGATAGACATGCTCCACCTCAAAAAATCCAAATCCATCAGGACCACAAGAGCTAAAGACTTAAACCTTGGCACAAGTATGAATAGGACATGCTGGAGGGATAGATTCATAACCCAGAGGCTTCCCATGCTTTGGAACAGGATCCCAGTTCGTATTGAATCTTTTCAAGAGAAATCTTGATGAGTGGATGGGAGATCGTAAGTTTACCCCAGGGGTCACATCTGTGTCACTGCTAGACAGGAGCACAGTAAACTAATTCTATTATATAAGGGGACCTTCATTGTGTCACTACTAGACAGAGGCACAGTATTCTAAATTTATTCTGTACAATTTTTGTACCATTTCATGGGGTGGCAAAAGCCACATCACTATGGCTAGGCTTACAAATGCCCCAGGGCAGATAGCCTAGTACTATACTATGAAACTATGAAACTATGAAACAAAAAGAGAAATATTTCAGGCATAATCTGTTACTACTGTGGTGATATATGATAAAAAACAAAAAGCACATATCAGAAATATGGCAAGTATGCCATCTAAGAGAAATATACTATAATATTTAAAAATATGAAGTGCAAAAAGAATCTGTAACCATTGCAACAAGTGCTAATATTGTACTATTACAAAAAATAATTACTTTGAGCCTTCCTGTCTCTTTGTTAGAGAGGACTGTTGCTTTTCCCATTACAACATCTTTTGTCTTATAAAGCAGTGATGTAGCAAAGCCCACAGACTCATCAGGAACCTTCCTATAATTAGTAGAACAATCACAATGTGCAGATTTTCTTCTTACGTGGCCAGTAATGGATACACTCACAGTTTAGTATATACTTCAGGTTTATAGTACATGTGACAGAATGCATACTATATGAGAACATTTCATTTCTATTTATTAATGAGTGCACTTTGTAAGAAATATCTATTTTACATGCAACTACAATATAATAAAAAAAACTCACTGGTTGGTAGAACTAAATTTACTGCAACAACCTGAGTAAACCTGATTAACTTTCCACTACTTATACTCTACTTCAAAACTATCTCCGACTTCCTACCTACTTACTTGCTCTCCTTTCTATAACTAATCACTTCTAATTTCCCTTATTCTTAGCTCTCTTTACTTGTACTTCCCACCTGTAACAATATCTGACAAAGTATTTTTTAACGTTATATAATGTCTTTGACTTTAACTGTGTGTGGTAATTATTTCATTTAATATCGTTATCTTACTTAGTATTTTATGTTTGTATAGGTATTTTTGCTTTATTTGTGGACTGTGTGAGTCAGTAATTAACTCACTTAGTAATAATAATAAGTAACTGTACAGTTGTTAGTTTTTGTCTATTCAAACTTTCTTTAAAACACAAGTATGTTTCCTTTTTGTATTCTCTGTGGAGCTTTTCTCCCCGGGCCTCTACTGAAAATGGAAATATCTCCAGCTAGACTAGCCCGGTCAACAAATGTAAATAAATAAATAAACAATGTTAAATTTATCATTTTGACTGACAGTTCTGCATACTTCTTTACATGGAAGTGTTCCCAGGACTTCTTAACAATTTTTCTATTTTAATGGTGTTATCCTAACAGAAATTAAATGTAGGTGGACTGAACCAATTCAGAAAATATTAAAAGCCCAAACAAAGCCTAATATCCATGTATATGTGCACACACACACATTCACAGACAGTGTAGTGTGGAGATCCTGTATAATTAATTAGAGGATTTTTGAGTGAAGTTTAAAGGAAGGCAAGAACTGAGCTGTTGTAATGTTGGGTTGAATGATAATTGTTAAAAAAAAGAAAACATATTCGTAATGTATAATATATGAACATGAAAAATATTAATATGGTTTGTTTTCTTTTCTTTTAATGTATGCATGATTATGTCTTAAGTGATAATTTAATAAAGGTGTTTTAAAAAAGATGCACTGAACTCTCAATGTCCATTAAATGTAAATGTAAACACCAGTGGTTACCAGACAAGTAAAGTGCTCAAACATTTCTCGACTGAGCACAGATTAGAAGGATATCTGCAGAATTGTTGTAGTATCAAGAAGAAAGCATTCTCATTAGCACCACGACTGCTCCCCAAACAAGACACCAACAGACAACTTTGAACATTTATTACACCGATCAAATGAATTATGACCATAGTAAACATATTCACCAAGTGGCAACCAAACTGAATTTCTAACACTTTTGGACAGCACATGTCTGGGTAGTGTGCCATTCTGTCCACTGCAGCAAGCTTGTCCCACCCTTGGACAGTGCATATCTGGATAGTGTGCCATTCAGTCCACCCCAGCAGACTTGTCCAACCACAGTGCCTCTCAACACACCAGACACTTATAAAAATACACCCATAGGTGCTGGAAGCTGTTGAAGACTGGGGGGGGCGGAGGGTGAGAAGGGCACTTTGCGATTAAAAAGGGCAATTTTTTATAACTATTTACTACCACAATATATGTTCACTTGGAGGACATTTTAAGCTTAGCCAATTCCCTTTTGTTGCTTGAATTAACATTTTCTGATTGGTGTTACCTGTCCCATGGCTGATAATTGTATATTATCCCTAGTGAGAATAACTGTGATCATACCACAGATAATTTGAGGGGACCCATGTATGGGATGCAGCATTTAGAAACTGCCTGTATCCATTAGTGACATGAGCGGCAATCCTGGAGTACATTTTCTATTACCCATCCTTAGATCCAAGTTGCATTTGAATATGGACGGATGGGCTTTGTTTTGTTTTTTATGGATAGTCTGTTCTGAAACAGTGGTAGCCTCTGTGATATATATCCATATCTCCACAACATTCAGTTTAGATAACTGGACCGAGTATTTCTGATGCAATTTGACTTGTTGATGTTCAGTAGGTCCATCTGTATTAGGTCACATGATGCCTTCTATGCCAGGCATGTCACCTCTAAGCACTCTGTAGGATACTGAGTATAGGAATAAATCTTTGAAGCGCTCCATGCAAGACCTATTGTTTAGGACTTGTATCCTTTTAGTAAGGTATTTCTGAAGGCATTCTAATTGTTTCATGGGGCTGGACAGATACATGCCAAAGCGGGCATTATACAAAATTATTGACCTAATGAGAACTTTGTAAAGGAGGACAACAACATCTCTAGATCTAGTCACAATTTGTTTATAAGCTATTCAATATAGAAAAGCTTTCTTACAACTCTAAGCACATGGTCAAAAGTTAGGCCATTGTACACACAAGTTTCCAAATGCCAAACAACTGGGTCACTTCTCAGAGGGCATTGTCATGATATTGACACCAGTTATTATTTGGAACAAACCTTCCTCTAGGATGGTTAAGTCATTTGGGTATTCAATAACTGCTCCTAGCTTGCAGTCAGCTCAGACTTAGCTGGCCAAAGCCCTTTGGCATTTTCTTTTACTTTTGAGATGTATATGCCAAACAGAAGTCTCAGCACCGAACCCTGGGGGACTCCATTGGTGACTGGTCTGTTCCCCTATTTTGATCTCATGCATCCTGTGAGCAAGTTGGCAGTCCAGCTAGTGATGCAGGTGTTTGCTCCTACATGATTCATCTTTTGTACTACACCTGAGTAGGGGATTGTGTCAAAAGGCTTGGCCAGGTCAAGGTAATGTGGTGTGAACTGTTTTACCTTCATCCATTGCTTTGGTAACAAGAGTAAAGCTTAAAATTTGCCCATGATTTTGAGTCTTTCAACTTTCCTCTGGGCTGTTTTCAAACACATTTTTAGGGCCATGCATACATGTATGCATTCCTTGATTCACCTTCCTGATTGCAGTAAATTATAGTCCTTGTATAATACAGCACCAGGTTTTTCACACGAAGTACCTTCCTAATCAACGAGACCAAAAACTAGACCTTCAGACAATGGACCCACCACACTAAACAGTCAAGACTCAAGTTTACAAAACTAAGATTATCATTACTAACTAGCAGTTCAGGGCAGCTTGGCTGTCCTGCCAGTACCTGGACAATAACTACTAAACAAATCCTACCCATAATGTGTTTTAAATTTATAATTTTGAACAGTCTTCCAGTAAGCAATGAAACAAAATGTATGAACCAATAATGACAAAACTACCCACTTCAGAAAATTTCAACCATAAAAGGCTACTCAAACATCTGTCATTACAGTCTACCAATATCGGTAAATATACAACATCTCTGCAGAAGTAAGTCATCTAAATAATTACATATTAAAAGGATTTCTAACTAATGAACAGGTTGCTGCTAAGAAATACTGGGAGTAGAACCCATAGCCTTCTGTATCTAAAGTAAGCATTGTTGTGCTACTAACAATGCAAACTGACTTAGAATAAGCAGCACTAAAGTTCTCTTCCCCTGAAGTTCTCAGCTCCTTGAAAATTTTTTTTATTTAACATTTGTTTACCAGGAAAGTCCGATGTGGAACAAAGCCAATTTTTAGCAACAGCTCAGGGAGAAATGCTCCAGATGTATGTCTTTGTAACATGGAAGGAAACCCAAACACCCAGAGAAAATCCACACAAACTCTGCACAGAAGGCACCCCAGCCAAGAACCAAACCAGAGAACCTCTTGCTGTGAGGTAACAACAGTACCACTGCATCAGCCACTTGACACAACTGAGTCTCACAATTTCACAACAGAAGAAATCTGGAAAAAGGAAAATTTTATTTTGGGGGGGGGGGGCAAAGGCACAAAACCAGGGACACATTTTAAATATTGCTTGTATAATCTTAGAAAGTTGCTGAAATAGTATTTTGTGTTACCAAAAAAGATAGGAAGACTGAAACTTAAACGGCTATCATTATTTAGTGAATTGATACAAAACCACAAATTTTAAGAGGAACAGACCAATGTATGTGAAAATCTAGACAGTAGAGAGAGATGGATTCTGTGGTGGTGTGGATAGAGAATGCAGGTACTTGTACCTAAGGCTCAAGGGTTGAGCCTGGACAATCCTAACCACCAGTTATATTTAACTGGGGCATTTTATACAGACACACACACATATGCTTTAATAAAACATAAACGGACCTGCTTCAATAAAACATAAACTGCTTTAAAAAACATAAATAGACCAGCTTTAATAAAACATAAACTGCTTTAAAAAAGCATAAACGGACCTGCTTTAATAAAACATAAACGGACTTGCTTTAAAACATAAATGGACCTGCCTGCTTTAAAACATAAACGGACCGTTTAGTGTGACAGTGTGCTTTCAACAGTTTAAAACCACCATGTAGGTCTCACAGCAGCACAACATTAGACTAAAAAGAAACACAAACTTTGATACGTTACCACAAGGGAAGAGCAGTAAGAATGTTCACTCTGAAAAATGTTTGAAAACGTAATATTTGCTAACTTCCATCAGAAACTCCTCCATTCTGCACAGAAATAAGATAGAGTTAAACCGCTCTGCAGCTCAGGAAAGCAAACCCTCTGTTTCCGCACTCGCAGCTGTTTCATTCAAACATCTAGAACTGACGTCAGCGCAGCAAACCCTCTGTTTCCAAAAGAAATTTAAAAGAATGCTTGCAACTGTAAAAAGTGTGTGTGGGGGGGGGGTTCAGGCTCCTCCCTTGCCCATATATGCACCATAGAAAACTGCTCACTCCTCACAACCAGAATGTTGTACACATGGCCCAGGAAAGGAGGGGGTAATGAAAGGGAGGAGCCATCCTACTATACCAGGCTGCTATAGCAGCTTAAACCCTTCTTTCCTGGTCATATGCAACACTTGGCTGAATCCACTAGACAGCGCTCATACCACATGTAAAACCATTGGAACACCACGTGCTGTGGTCAGACTGTAATGGGCTGACTGATCAAACTGTAATGGGCTGATGGCACACAAACCATGCCAAGTATGCTCAACAAAAACAAAACTTAAAATCTTCAACATAACATGTGTTTAACAGAAATACAACCCTCCCTTGTCAAGAGCAGCCTATGTGCTTCCCCCTCTTAGATCACTTTCTTTTTTCTGTTTTTTGTACATGCTGTTTCTTCTAAATATATATATTTCTAAAATTATATATATATATATATATATATATATATATATATATATATATATGTATATAGGGTTACTATCAAAATACTGAAGTTCAGAAAACTGAACGTTCGATACTATGAAAATGATGTCACACTTCTGGCATACTAATTAGGTTATAATGTCGAATCTGTTGATCGAATTCAACTGATTCGACATTTATGTTGAAAATCAACCATGATGGCAGTGTAGGTGCAAATGTAAGTGAAACAACTGCACTGTCATTCATAATTTAGCAGGGGGGGCAAGCCACCCTGCACCCCATGTGGGGGTGCTGTGCCCCCCACACCCCCTGCAAATTAAATATTCTAACTCCGAGATCGTGCTACAGTGAGAAAAGGGATACATTTCCCTCTCCACACTGTACCGCAACTCTACTCATAACACTGAGTTATTATCACCGAATGCACACTTGCATTCGCTGATATGTAATCTCGATCTCCTAATGTTCAGCACCATGGAAATATATATATATATATATATATATATATATATATATATATATATATATATATATATATATATAAACATCCTTACTGGATCTCAAGCTTCACAGTCCCATTGACCCATTACAGAAAACCCTAGAAAGGGGCTGCCCTGCAAACTCTATGGTTGATAAATTTCTGAATTGCTTCAGCGGTTGCCCATGATTTTGCTCCCTGGCAACAGAACTTTGTGCTTTTATCTGACCAGCCCCTGTGTTGCCATCAGCTCTCTAAAATATTAGACAGCAACCTCGGTTGTGGGATGAGTTTGATATCTGTACCTCCTAAACGGATCAACAGGAGTTCTGTCCGACTGACTTGGCAAGTACTTATATCGAATGTTGCAGTCAGGTGTTCCCAGCACAATCCTGGAAAGCTTTGCTATATCACCTTGGCAGTATTTGAATGAAGACCCAGGTCTGGCCCATCTGGATGTGCAGCTGACCCCTTGACCCCTTATGGAAGAGCACCAGAAGTATGATGCTGGTGCAACCTGAGATGAAAAACTACAAACTGAGAAATATATTGCAACTGAAACACTAGTTGACAGGTGGGGAGCCTACAAAATTGAGGTGGCCCAATGGCATATGAATGGTAATTACCCAGAAGCCAGCAGGCACCCTTCACTATGATGTGATGTAAGGTCATTCCAATGGGCCTTCCAATGTATGGATAAAGCTATGGCCTTATCCCATCCCTTAATAACCTTGCATTGATACAAGACTTAGAAAAACAGGCAAAGCAAAACACTCAACAGGAGAGCAAGCAAAACACTCAACAGGAGAGCAAGAGCTACCAATTGAATCCAAATGGTTTTAGCAACTCCATTTACAATACTTCTTGAAATAATGGGGGACCACATTGTCTCACCATTGTGTAAACCCTAGCAAAACTCTGAAAAGATTGGAGGGCTGCCACCAAAATCTTTATGGTAATGCCAGCTCACATGTTGAAAACCTAGGCCAAAGGTAAGGGGGGATGGTGGTGCTGGGATGTTACTCTGCAAACTGGCCAAAATGGTAAAATCTGTAAATCTGCAGGTATTAGAGTGACCACAAAACTGTTGGGTTTACTTGGAATGTGTATGATAGTAAAAGAAAAAATGATTTCAAGACTGCAAAGGACTAACCATCTTAACAAGAATTGTACCCAAATAGATTCAAACACCTATCTAGGTACAAAGACATGCGCCTGGAGCATTTACTCCCCGGGCTTTGTTCCAAGTCGGACTTTCCCGGTTAACAAATGTTAAATAAATAAATAAATAGTGAGCACCTGAACTGCAGCTTGGTTGTCTAAGTGAAAAACTGTACTCTTGCCACACTGCTGGTGACAGTTAATGGGTACAAGTTCCAAAATGTCGTATCTTTCCTCCATTCTGGGGACCAAGATGATGGCCAAAGGCTACAAGCCACATTTACATAGCACCCCCCATACAAAACCTCCTGCTGTACCTGTAAACAGTTGTAGTGCCTATGAGGAGATCCACTTTCTCTACCAGTAGAAACTGCATTGTATTCCATCAGAACGATTCGTCAAAATGTGCAGGACCTATTACCCATTGTTTGTGCCTCTTACCCAAAGGAACTTCTATTGATTCCTCATGAAGTGATTTATTAGGGTCATGGTGACTACCCTGTCAGGTAAAACACTCTACTGGTAAAATGAAGGAGGCATAGGACTCCATTCTAACTTTTTTGGCAGTACCTTCCTGAAGCGATCTAACTTGTGAGTTTAGATTCTAGCGATAGTACATTAATGTCCAACCTAAGAACGTTGTCTGGGACCTCTGTTGTATAACATCAAGCTCATGGCATAGTTGCATAAAATTCAACATGCCTTCTCCAGCACCCTTAGTGCCATTCCTAATGACCCAGGAGTAGTCTAGTAATGAACTGCAGCCTGTTATGGATCTCTCTTTTGCCAGCACCAGTGTAGGACTTTGCCGAATTTTTCAAATGTGGCACAAACTTGTCCAGCAGGGGACATTCCTGCATACAGACAAGGAGTAAAGAAAAGGTTAGCCAACAACAGGTCAGGATACCCCCCTTGCATAGAATCATCTAATGATATAAAATGAACCATATACTAGATTTATTAATGTTGTCGTCTACTGAGGACCCTGCTGTAAATGAGTAGTGGATAAACCTGTAGTGCCCCTCTTTCTTCACGGGTATTAAACCCAGTGGAGATATCCTAAAGGACATGAATAGAGGATGGAAAAAAGGGAGATAACCCCTTCAATGAGTACCCCGAAGAAGTGACAAAAAAGAGGTGAAAAAACTGTTTAACAAAAACATGCTATATACATTTTCACTACAATAAGCAAAACAAACCCAAACATTTCTGGTCCTCCATTAACAAGCTTGTACATTCTGACCACACTATCCTACAAAACCCTTTTACTAACTACGGAATGACAGCATTGCCAGCCAATACAATACACATTTTATTAACACAGTAACTTCTCTCTTAAATAACTCTACTACCCATAACATCCCACACCTCCAGACTCAACAAATAATCCCAAAACATTTTATTCTGAACCCATCCCTACATCCACTATCAGGAAATGCCTTCTCAAATGAAACCAATGACATTTGCCCCAGACAACCATCCAGCAGAGCATATTAAACTTGCAGCAGGCATTCTAACTTACCCAGTCTCCATCCTAATAAAACACTCATTCTCAGATAGTTATAGCTCTAAAATTTGAAAACAATCTTCTATCTTTGCCCTGCACAAAGGTGGTTCCTCTACTGATATCTCCAATAGCCATTCTGCCCCCCCCCATCCAAAATCTTAGAAAAATGTGTTCAGTTTCATCTGTTTAAATTTGTTACCACAAGCATTTTACGAAATCTAAAACAACATGGTTCCTGGCCAAACTATAGCACTATAACACCTCTACTCAGCTTTTATACTTCAGTAAACAGTGACAGGAATGCAGAGAATGCATCATTTGTCAAAAGCTATAGACACCATGTCTCACCAAAAACTATTCTACAAACTCTCCTCCTTAGGACTTTTAACACTCATATCACACCTGATTTAACAGCTATCTCGGTGATGGACTTCAAGTTGTAAAATGGGAAAATGATACCTTTCCATTTCTCTCTGTGCACATAGGGGTGCCTCAGGGATCTATCCTTGGTCCCTTGCTATTCAATGTTTTCATAAATGAACTACATATCCCAAGTAAACATGTTTTCATTTGCACTGCCAAAAACCTACAACAAATTCAAACTCAAACACAGGAATCCTTCAACTCCATTGAAACATGGCTCCATAATTCTCAATTACCGTTAAACCCTAAGACGAAACTTATTCTATTTATACCTAAACAATGTAACAACAAACCTTTCTTCCCCATTACTTCCTCTGAACACACCAAAACTAATTATAACTCATACCAAGCTCCTAGATGTCACCATAGACGATGCCATGAAATCTGACCACCACATAAAGCAAGTTACCAGCAAAATGCACAAATAAATTGACCCCTAAGGTTGAGGTAAATCTTACCTGACTGACCAGGCTAGGTAAACTGTTTCCCCCACTCTCCTGTTCCCTACCACCCTATATGCTGCTTCTATATTCGCCAACCTTCAAGCTACACAAATAGCCGTGCTTTGAAAAAATACTACAACAAAATAGCTAAATTCACAGCTGATGTGCCTTGAAGATCCAATCAGTGAATGGCATTAAATCAGCTAAATTGGTCAGAATTGCTTCACTTTCTAATATTCACACAGCTAAAAGCTGTTCATAGTCTAAGTTTTCCAACCTTAAAAATGCCTAAAACTAAACAATATTCTCCAGTCTTATTCCCCATCAAGGACTCGTGGCTCTACTTGTGAATTCTTACTGCAGCCAATTAAATCAAACAATAATGCAGGTAACTCACTACATTCCTGTAAAATCTCTACATTTTGAATTCCATTCACCTTTCACTCACACAAACTAACAATCCAAAATCATTCACTCTACTATTTAAACAACACCTGAAGGTCTCATTGTTTGCTGTGCACCAAACCTGGTTAATCCCCCTAAACTACCCTTATGCACTCTGTCCCATGCTGGTCTAAAGTGACTACTTGGCCAGTGATGTCATCTTATCCTGTAGTATTACATCTCATTGGCTATGAACGGTCAGTTTGCCACTGTCCTACTATTGTAAATAACTATGGCTCTAAACTTTGTCTAAACATTTATTTTGATTTACCGTTGAATGATTTTTCATAACATTGTTTTGCCTGAAACATGATTATGCTGTTTGTATGGTGACTATACATTTGTATTTTGTAACTGCTTTTGTTTTCTCACTATTATATGCTCAAACAGTCATTGTTTTTTTTTTCCTCATTGTATGCTGGCATGATTAATCACATTATGTATGTATGTTACCTTCTCTCCATACTTTGTGGAACTTTTCTCTCCTGGCTACCACTAAAAAGGGTTTTTCCACCCAGATGGAATTTCCCGGTCAATAAAAGCAATAAATAAATAAAAATGAGTGGATAAAGCCCACTTTCTAATTTTCCCAGTTGCACACTCAAACTTTGCTGGTCTGTTTCTTTTAAATGGCCACCAGTACTGAGAACAGATCTCTGTTCCCAAATGCATCTACACTGACAGTATGTCGAATGCCTTCAGCATCCATGACCTTGTCCTTCATCCTACCAAAAATTCTTGCCGGTGCTGCAAGTGGTTGTCTGAAGTGAGGCTGACTGGCCATGGGCATTTAAGGAAAATATGAACCAGAAAAACAACACATTTCTGAAAGAACATCCACTTCCCATAAATGGGCATCATCTGTGATGCTCTGAGACCTTCCTAAGAGAAAGCCGCAAAGCCTTGGCCTGCCTTCTTTGGGTGAAGTATTTATTTATTTTTTATTTTACATTTGTTGACCGGGCTAGTCTAGCTGGATACATTTCCATTTTCAGTAGAGGCCCGAGGAGAAAATCTCCAATAGCAAAATTAGATAATCACTAGAACTATAAGATAAACATAGAAATCATTGTTGTACCATAGTAAATGAAAGAAGTTCAATAAAAATATATATGAAACAATAATAAAAATAGAGGAAAAGTTGGTATTTACACTAGTATAGAAAATCATAATGGTCATGTGATGAATTAATTTACTGTAATAAAATTGACATAACTTTAGTATACAATTATGGAGTGGATTTTACAGAAATTAGCAGGAAAGGGTCTGCCAATATGTTCAAATGTGATCACCAGTTCAGTTTTCCTGAAGATATTAAAGAAAAAATATGAGAGAATTTAGTAAGGTGAAGAAATAAGTTAGTGTAAGCAAAGGTTAGTCAGGTTTACAGAATGGACATAACCAGTGAGTTTTAAGGTGTATTTTGAGTTTTTGTTTAAAGAGAGCTAGGGAAGAGAGTGATGTTAGTTCAACGGGAGGTAGGTTCCAGTCTTTTCCCACTGTGTTAGAAAAGAGGGAATGGCCATAGTATGCCACAGGGAATTGCAAAGTACATAAAACTCACCCAAATAATCTTCTACTGACTGCCTCTTCTAGAAATAGGAGGAGTCTTGACTAGGTATCGATTACCTCCCATCTGGTCCTCATGTCTTCCAGTGATGATGTGTTCCCTGTAGGGTAAAAGAGGAGAAAGAAACAAAAGAAATAACAATCATCAGTTGTGTGACAAATTAAAAGTTTCAGAAAGTCCCACTTCCCTGGACTAAAGATACAACACAAGGAGTCCTGCTGGCTGGGAATGGCTGACCTGGCACTGAGCCCAGGTATGAAAATACAGGAAGGGTTGTTGGTAACAGAATTCCAATGAAACCATTGAGGATGTAACCAACCCGTCCATTGGTGAGCCCTTTGTTGGCCCTTGATGCTCCCTTTTGGAAGGATGTGTATAGTCCTGCTTTTTTTTCAATAAGACATCCAATGGCACTGAGGGGCATTGTAACCTGAATCACTAAATATAGGTAGACACCTGACAAAGATCAGAGCTCAATGTTGGCCGTAGCCATACAGTTAGGTCTACCTCATTATGAGGAATATTCCTCATTCTCAGCCTTATAGACCCATGTTACTCGCATTTCCATATTGCAAGGGTCTATCACATATTAAATGTTAAAAATATTGGGGGGGGGGATTGATATCCCTGGCAAATAATACTGCATACTATGAATTCATGAAAAAAACTTTTTAAGTACCAACCATATTGTGAGTTTCCATGTTGCAGTTGTTAGTACGTGTTCCACATTATGAGAGGTAGTGTTCCACATCTTGAGCTGGAAGGTTGAAAGCTATGGCTATAGCTGTCATAAAGTCAGAAATTGCAAAGAAGAGAATTTATAACAGAAGATATCCCTTCTATTACTAGCCATTGAACACCAAGGAGGAGGAAAGGCAGAGAAGTTATAAAGAAAACCAGCTATATGGGAAACTGGACGTACTGTACCTCTGCATAGGAAGAACCAAAGAACTAGAAGAACAGGAAGTGAAAAAAAAAAAGAAAATAAATCTTGCCCTGTCCAGAATCAAACCCTAAGTGACAGGAGGAGAAAGCAGTACACCAGTCACTAAACCAAGCAGTACTATAAATAAGACTCTTAAAAAGCATTCCAAAATGGAAAAAAAGACTAAAATAGATTTTAATATCCAGAGTAAGCACTTTTGTTACAGAAAATGACTTCACCAGACTCTGGAAACATTACTCACAAACTGTGACATCATGACTCACTGCCAATTAAAAATCTTAATATTAACACACTTAACATATCAAATAGAAATAAACCATTAAAAATAATATCATGTATCTTCAGTGATTCTTTCCTTTAATCTAAACACATTTAAAATGAATGTGGACATTTAAACCTTCAGTGTTCACTGCACCGAGTTCTGTCTGCCATTTATACTCCCTGACATTCAAATGATTCTCAGAGTCTCCCTTCAATATCAGGAGCAGAACTCAGAACATTGAACACAGGGGGCTTGCACGATCACATTATGGTGAAAAGTGTAACAAGTTTTTTTGATAGTTTATTATTAACAATGCAAGCAATACAGAAAAAGGGAGCCTTAAGGAGGTAATAAAAATAGATCCTAAAATAGAGTGTAATGATGATAAACTGTTATAGGATAATGTTAAAACATAGGAAGTGTTGCTTATATTTGTATTTATTTATTTTATATGAAGCACTAAGTGATATGTGTGTAGACTTCTGCCTGGATAAGTCTGTTTTATGATTATTGTTATTATTACAATTTTGTAAATAGTAAATCATAACCTAGTAAGGTTACCATCAAATCCATCACTCCTAGTCAGAGTAGACTAACATGTTTGAAGCCCATTCCTGAAAGGCAGGAATTACCTCAGGAGGAAGAGCAATCAAAACAATTGAGGAAAATAGCTGCAAAATCATTGCCAGCCTAGTAAGACTCTCCTCTAAGGAAAATCCGTTGTTGCCAAAATGGACTGCACTGACACCCCAACCTGAAACAGCCACAACATGGAAAAGCTATTTGAATCACAAAAGTAGGTAATTACTGGTGCATAGACAAGAATACATGAATCACTTATAGGGGCTAACAAATAAATTAAGATCCCTGCAGAGATAGAAAGTCACCCAAGTGCAGTGGTCTTGATGATTCAAAAACAAATGAAACAGAGCACAGCAATGAGAGAATTGCCTTCTTAGATGTCACACTAAAAAAAATGTTACTGGTAAGATAAACACTGCATTGCATAGGAAACAATGCTGGAGAAATCATTGTTTGAATGCACATAGTATGCATCCCAGGCATACGTTTCATAATGTTATACAAGGGCAAGGGTACAGAGTTTCTCGGCTGTGCACAGACAATAATGAGTTTTACAAAGAAATTGATGTGTTAAATGAACATCTTAAGGAAAAGGGGTACTCAAAGGAAAACTTAGAAAAAACTAAGGACAGCATAATATCTAACAGGGAAGGCAGGGTAGACCGTGGTTTTCTGATAATAAAGACCAGCAGGGAGATAAGTTAAAGTCATCTAATAAATGTAACAAAAAAACAAGGTAATACTAGGTTATAGTAATAATGTGTATGGGATATGATATTATTAAGCAGAATTGGAAGATATTAAGAAGTGACAATCACCTGAGAGATATTTTAGATGAGAAACCTAGATTTACCTTCAAGCGAAATAGTAACATAAAATACATGTTATGCATAGAACCTGGTTTAAAAAATAAGAAGAAGGCTAACAGTGTTTCCTCTGCACACATGAGAACAGGGACCTTTCCCTGTAGGCATTGCAAAGCATGTTCAAACGTGAATGGCTTAAATTATTTTACACATCCTGTTACAAATAAAAAGTATACATTTGAGTTTTATGCAGATTGCCATACAGAGAATGTGGTTTACTTGGCATGCTGCAAATCATGTCCGAGTTTTTATGTTGGAAAAACTAATTGTAAGTTAAAAACAAGAATATTGCGCCATTTGTCTTCTAGTAGACAGAAGGATAAACATAATGCATTATATCAGCATCTTTCTAGTTTTCCAGATCATACTTTTGTTTTTATAGTTCTGTATGTTGCACAGATGAAAAAAAAAAGGGGGGGGGGGCATTGTCAGTGACACAGAGTATGCAGAATTAAGATGGATTATACAGTTGGCTGCTGACAAACTACCTGGGTTAAATAGTTCTGTACCTTTAAAACCAGCCTTAAAGAAAAGGCGAGTCAAATATAGAAAGTAATTGCTTGTTTTTAAAATTGTTTTAATATTTAAAGACTGTAATGGTTATGTGAAGTTTGTCTGATGAAGGGTTTTTTAACCTGAGAGCGCTTACATTTTATAATAAAAGATTTCAGCCAGTTTGGACTCTGTTTTGTTTGTTTTTGGATCTGTTTTTACAAGAGGTTTGAAAGGAGTCCTTAAGGGAAGCTAAGAGGCTTGTGTTTTGCTACATTTTGGTCTTGATGATTATAATTGTTGTGTATTATATTTTAACATTGTTTTTTTCCCTTTATCATAATGGTGTGACAATATGAAGGAGACCCAGCCATATGTTCCACCAGGAACCAGATCACTGCAGGAAACAGCTATATCTGCAGAGGGAAGGAGATTGGGTAAAGGCAGTAGTAATATGGGCAACCACCCTACCTGAGACGATAATCCCTCCATACCTCTCAACTGTTCAGATTTTGCAGATTGTCCAGCTTTATATCATATTTTTGGCCTGTTCTTCATAAAATTTCTAGATTTCTGGCAAACTGTACTTAAATCTGTTCCTTATTTTTTGCCCCATTATTTGTGTATTTGTTCATATTTCTTATGCTATGAGATTGATACTCATGCAGGATAACTTTAAATGGAAAACAGTGAGACAGACTTATAAAAGAACAAAAATAATAAATCATTATTCTGTCATCATATGTTGTGTGGCAGTTGGCAGAGAGCAACTTCAATGTCCATTGGTAGCAGCAGACAAATGACTCTTCTTATCCTATGTCAAAAATAGATACAAATCCTTCAAACATGCAAAGATCTTAGGATCTGTCATATCATACAGTTGAGCTGACTGTTGATGCATGTCACCATGCAATGATAACATAAGGTTACATTAATAGTGTCACTGTAACAACTTCAATGGCTCATTGTAATAGTGAAGTGCTGTGTGCAGCATGTCTTGACTACAATGAGCCATGGAAGCCAGAAAGTGTTGTGCACATTGTCTATGCACTAGGGAGAAGGATCTGATCTCCTGAGGGTTGTATGCTGTTTAACAATTATTATTTTTCAATATTCAGCACTGTTCTAACATTCTCTTGAAATGTTATCTTTCTGACAGCTTCAGTATAAGTTCTTCTTTGGCCTCACTTGCTAATACACTGGTCTAGAGAATATCAGTTAGGCAAGCAGCCCTTCAAGTCCATTGAGGTCTGCCTCGTAGCAGTCTACAAAACAATGGGTATCATGTACTGATTCCTAACAATGCATATATAAAAATGAGGATAAACATAATGAGTGCATGTAATAGCTTTGTGGAGATGTGTACATTGTCAGTGCACAAGGGGGAGGATTTTAATCCCTGAAAGTCATATGTTGTTTAACAATGGTCATTTTTAAGTATTCACCACTGTTCAAACATGTTTGTTTTCTGACAACTTCACTGTAAGTACTTTTGTGGTTTCAATTGCAAATGTGCTGCCTAGAGAATATTGATTATGCAGGCAGTGGTTCAAATACATTGAGCTCTACCGTGCAGTAGTCTGAAAAATATCTGTATCATACTTTAATCACTTTACAATGCATATGTACGAATAAGGGTAAACAGTATGTGCATTGCAACAGTTTTGTAGTAATGTGTACATTGTCAATTCCTTAAGGGGAGAATTTTAATCACCTGATGTTTGTACTTTGCTTTACAATATGCAATTGTCAGACAACACTTTTCTAACATTCCCCTGAAATGTGTTTTTCAGAAACCTTTCTTCTGAGTGTTTCCATGCCATACTAGTGCACTAGTATAGAGAATACCAGTCACAGGGCCATACGCTCAAGTCCCTTCAGATGTATGTCTCTTTTCTTGCCATCATGGATTGTGTTTACATAATATGAAACATTCCTACCATTAGGATGCAAATTATGTTACAGGGTTTGGCACTTTGTAAACAAATGTATATATGGACTTGTGTACCTTTATTGAGCTGATGAGCTGAGATGTTGAGAAATATGCCCCCTATCCCACATCCATTCTGCTCATTCCTGGGTAGTGGACCTTGTGTTGTACCCTCCTCTTTCTTCCCATTTTCATCTTTGTCTTATATTTCCATTTCTAAACTATAAGATAGTTAACAACATACATAAGCACAACACACATATGCCCATATAATGCTTGTAAAAAGAAAAAAGTCATCTTTCTGCATTCATACATTGTGCAACAGTTGGCAGGAAACAATGATGATGGCCACCTAAAACCACACTGGAATGGCACTTCACATCCTATGGCAACTCCAGACTAAAGTAAAACTTACAAATGTACAGTTAATGCCTTTACTTTATTTCCTTCAATGGATCAGTGTAGTCACGTACATTATTTTTACTGTGCCAATACATTGGTTGGGGATTTATGTTGCTGTTTTACAATGTTCAATTTGCAGTCTGCACATATGTTACATTTCTCTAATAGGTGTGCTTTATGAGCAATGTTACTCTGACTGCTACAGTGACTCCCCTTGCTAGGACTCTTTCTCTAGACTGTATTTCAACTGCAGTGATCGACGGACTCCCCTGAGGGCATCACATTTTACTTATTTAATGACAGTAACATTGTAGTAAAGATCCACTGCTCTCACACTGATGTCAGGAAGGGAGTGCATCAGTACATCATGTTAACTTATTGTGTCCCACCTCTCCAGTGTAGATTTCATATTATTCCGCATATATTGCCACATTACCATATCAGTTCTGCTTTTTCATCAGTGCTTTATGCACAACTCCCTTTGCACTTTTTATGTCCATCTCTTTGGATTCCGTTGCTATAGCAAAACTTGTACTCCACCCTCAGCCATCAGTGATATTTTACCTTTCATTGCATGTTTCTCTGTATATATCAGTATCTATGTATCTACATATATCTATACATGGGTTCACTTCACAATGCCGAATTTCCGAAACATCAAATTTCATATGGCCGAGACCAAATGATCAAAGTTTCAGAATTTTGACATTGTGGACGGAGATCTGCATACAGCGCGGAATGGAATGGGAGATTTCCCTTTTCCTCACTGTAGTGTTATCCCAGAGTTGGTATATTTAAGTAGAGGCAGTGTGGGGGGGTGCAGGGGGGCTTGCCCCCTGCAATAATGGTGAGAAAATTGTTGCTGTATTTTTTTTTTTTTTGTGGATTTATTTTACAATTAAAACAAATACAAAACTTGGTGTCCAATGAACGACAGGCCAGAAAGATTTTAAATGAAGCACTTTTCATTTGACACTATATTCAGACTTCATCAGATAAGAACACATAAAAAACACAGTGCTTAAAAAGTTACCTAGAAAATCATATTATCCAACACAACCAATCAAAATAAACCAAGGCTAACTAGTCCCACCCTCTATATTAAATGTTCATTAACCCCTACATAATCTATGGACATATAACAAATAGATAAAAAAATAAACATATAATATATAATAAGGACATAAAATATACATATGTTATATTGCATAATACATTATAACTAGAATGAACCCTACACTCATTACACAACAAACTAATGTATGATCTGAGTGTATACAACTTAAAAGATTTCTATACAAAGCTCAAACTAGGCATTCTAAACCAACTCCAAAGAATGTAATTCCTATCTGAAATATGTATTAACATTCTTTTAGTAAGAAAAATAAATTTAAAATGGGTGTAAAGTTACCTCACAAGACTCCTTAATTTGAGGAGACAGGTTATCGAGCATACATCATTTATACCTGGATGCATATAGGCATGCAAGTGGATTTGTCAATACAATTCCAATTCTTCAAGTTTCAAAGAGCTTGGTCCACCTTTGCCATCCAGGATCACTTGGTCTACCATTCTAAATTTAAAATTATGGTCACTTACTGCCGATATATGTTTGACCAGTGCAGTCTCGATCTTATGTTTATCAATGGCATATAGGTGTTCATAAACACGTTCTTGGAACTTCCTTTCCATCTTCCCTATATAGTAAGCCTGGCATTTTTCACATTTTGCTAGGTAAACAACTAGTTTAGAGTTGCAATTACACTTATTCCTAGCCCTATAAACCTTGCCATTGATTTCACATGTCCTGCCTACATCCATAAATGTACAAAACCTGCACATGTCACATCTAAACATGCCAGGATGTTTAGAAACTTTGGTGCGCTTAGACTTTAACAAGTTTTTCACATTGCAACCTCTTCTAAAAATGATTTTAGGAAATGCACCTACTTTATCCATCACTAAGTGGTCATTCCTAAATAAGCCCCAGTTTTTGTGAATAATATGAGACAGTACTGGGCTACCTAAACCATAAGTTGTAATTAGACTCATACTGAAGTTGGTATTATTCCTGTCACCATATGTTGAGTAAGCCATCTCCTGGACTATACTTATTGGACTTCCTTGGAGATTGGCTACACTTAAAATAGGTGAATACACTCCATTAAACCTCTTAGCCTTCACTTCCTCTATTAAGGAGACAAGTCATTAGGACAGCCATGTCACAAAACCATTTCCCTCAATGTTTCACATTCGACTAAAAAGTCCTCATCTAAAGTGACAATTCTAGCTGCCCTAACTAATTGTCCTTTAACCACTGATCGCCTCTGGTGGTAGGGGTGGTAGCTAGAAAAGTGTAAGAAAGAATTAGAGTAGGTACTCTTCCTATGTATTTTGGCTATGAATCTATTCCTAACTCTGTCTTTCTTAAGGTGTATATCCAAGTAGGCTATCTCATCTGCATTATAATTAAAGGTAAATTTCAAGAAATTGGTGGTACCATTGAGGTACTCCACTAGGCATGTGGTTGTAAAATATTCCCCTTAAGTAAAAGGAATATATCATCAAGATGTTGTTGTTGTCTTTCGGCTTTTCCCGGTTAGGGGTCGCCACAGTGGAACTCCTGCCCGCTAATGATTGGCAGTAGATTTTCACGAACGCCGAGGTGTCAGCTCGACATTCAACCTTCAACGAAGGCACTTCCATTTACGCATGTCTTTTGAACGCCCACCCAACCGCGGGGAGGACATGCAAACTCCACACAGAAGGCACTTCAGCCGAGAATCGAACGGATACCGTGTATAAAAAGAAATAGTATCTTGAATATCACGTTTCTTGAAGATAAACTCTGTTTTTCAGTGCATCATAACTAAATTCGCCAGGCTTGCCCCAGATGGGGATATAGTTCGACCTCATGGTGCACTCAGTAGCAAAACTGAAGACCTTAAGAAACAAATCAAGCTATTGATAACAACAGCATCTAACAATGCAGATAATAAATAAATTAAAACAAAATATAGGAAATGTGTACTATTAGGTAAAGTGTAGGTAACGCCTCTAAGATGAGATGGGGAGCCTGTCTTGATAAGTCATTAGCAGCAGATGTCAGTTCATCCCATACTCATATGATACTATTTCATACTTGTTATAGCTTGCTGAGACTACACCCTAATTCTGTTTTGTGCATACCTATCTACCATAACTTTAATTTTCTTTCCAAGCATGCATTTTTCTCTCATCCTGCATAAATTGCCCTCTTGCTTTTAATAAACTAACACTACTTTTCCTTTCTTTCTTGCCTACCTCACATTTACTCACCCCTTTTACTCTTTAGTGCTAGTTGTTATGCACTGTACTTGATCATATTTATTGTTTGTACTTCTTGTTCCTATTCTGTGTCTTATTTATCATATTTATCTTACTGACGTGTTCACTTTTTACATATTATACTTAACACTGTGGTTTACTATTGAAATGCCGAACCGACTATGTGCGACTCGACTTGCGCGAAGGCTGAACAGCGAATGTCACTGCGGTCGAATCTGATTGTGCGAACGGCAGATCCTCACCCCTGCGTGAGCCATGGTAGCATGGGTGTGGAGGTGTTGTGCAGGCGGTAATGTCGAAAGTCGAATGCCTGTCGGTTGCAAACAATTTTCGCGGTTTTGGTTCGCGTAAATACGTCGCAGAAGTGGCCGTTCGACTAAGTTTGATCGCAATTTCAATAGTAAACCTAACACTGTATGTGGTCTTTTTACTTCTGATTGTTGTCTTATATTTCTCTTTTTTTTCCTCTCGGTTAATATTATTACACATTATTATTATTTTTTATACTCCTTTTAATTAAGCCACAGTTCTTTTTATTTATTTTTATTATTAATATTTTTTCTGTACTGCTGCTTTTAGTTGTACTTCTTTATGTAACATTATATTGTTTTTTTTTTCCTGAGATCCTCCTTTCTGAAGATAGGCTTTGCCCATATCCCCTCTGAAAATAGGACTTGCCTAGTATGGTTAACCCAATTGACAAAATGTAGATAAAGAAATAAAATAAAATAGATAAATGTATAAATACATAAATAAACAAACACACCTGTTCAGGCATTTCTATATAAGAAAAGAAGAAAATAAGTTAGGATAATAATATCACAACATTGAAGTATGAATATGAAACTATAAATAAAAGAAACTATGACATGCGATGTGAAAATTTAAAATTAGTTGCAAAGGGAGTCAGAGAAATATAAGCACCTAAGAGCAGTATTCTCATAAGTCAAAGTGTAAAATACTACACAGGGAGACAGGAAGCTGAGAATTTGGAAAACCATCAGCAGAACAGATGTCTGCCTGCAATTAACTTGGAAGAAGAACATGGATTTAACACCAGGGCCTAACAGTTTGGTCACTTGAAAAGAAGGCTGATTTGAGAGTTAAATTTTTAAGAAGTCTTTTGAAGATTTCATATCATTATTTATGGAATAGTAACTTTTTTCCTATTTACAATAGGAAATTAAATAATCTGTCAGATGTTAAACAGCTGTGAGTGAAGAAAACAACTTGCAAGGTGATGAAATCAGTGCATACTTCACCGCTGATAGGGTCCTTTCCACAAACAATAATAAAAAAAAATTCCTCTCTCTGGCCATTAGTATGATGTCTTCCCTCCTGACTCTTGTCTTTCAAAAAGTATTGCCTTCACTTTGCAGTGCCTAAAGGACATCTATCCCAAGACAGATAGTGCCCACCTGATAAGGGGAATACTGCAGGATCACAGACTCCCATAAGAAGATAGACATGGGGCATTTGCAACAAGGACTGATAATCAATGGCGGATGGGGCAAAAAATAAATAAATAAATAAAAAGGCACACACACAGAGTATTGAAATGAATCATTTTGTTTTGGTTGCTTCTATTCTTCAAGGCATCTCTAGTCATTTATTACACAGACAGCTCAGCCTGGTGAACTAGTGAACTTCTAACGGTCTGCTGTGGAATGATCTCCCATTCATATATTGTATAGTTCGTATAGCTCTGTGTAGCCAAACATGCCCTCCTCCTCTAATTCTGCCTTCTATCGTTCACAGGCTAGCCCACTGGCATACTGCAGAAGGCAACAAGTTGGAACACGTAACAGTCAGTTCACTGTCAACATTTCAGGGATATCTCAAAGTTTCAAGGTGGCAGGATCTATTTGGTGGTAAAAGAGGTGAGTGTGTGTATATGTGGTCATGAATGTATGTGTAGACACATGTGCCTTTCTATTTCTATATAGATATAAAGACAGATAAATGTGTACTCTAGCAACCTACAGTCTGATCTCATTTTATTTAACATTTGTTTACCAGGAAAGTCCTACTGGAAAAAGCCCATTTTCAACAGAGGCCCAGGGAGATGCATGTCTTTCAAATGTGGGAGGAAACCCATGTGATGCAGGGAGGACATACAGACTCTGCACAGAAGAAACCCAAGCAAAGACTCAAACCAGAGAACCTCTTGCTGTGAGGCAACAATGCTAACCACTACACCACTGTGCACTTGGCTGGCTAAAGTCAACAAGACCCACTGTGCCTTAGGCCAGGCCAACTTTTGTATAAAATAAACTGATTGGTCCATTAAAAGATGTGTGCACACACCTTGTGCAACACCTCATGTTTATTCAAATCTCCTGCTGAGGAGATCTTCTGAATGGTGTTCCTAGAAAGTATGACATCATTGGTTCATTTCCAAAGGCTACAACATAAAATTCTTGTGCAGAATCTGGATACAATTTGGATCAGCAAAGTGATTGTTTTGACATTTGCTGGTGTTATTGCCCCATAGGATGAATAGCATAATCAACAGTATTTTCCACCACTTAAAGATTTACATGTATTTCATAGTCTGATCATTCTTTTATTTTACAGATACAACATATATTTGAATGCCTTATTCACAAAGTAATTAACGTTTACAGTAAGATGTCCCTCCAAATTTCAGATATTATGTAATCAACAAACATCTTGCTTATACATATTTGTGCTAAAATATTTAACAGTGATTTAAAGACCACATACTAGAAGATATGTGTGTATATTTTCTTTTGCTAATTTAAAGACTTTTTAATTTTTGTATTCTATTATACTTGATATGATGCAAGAGAATATTTTTGTCTGAAGCCTCGCAATGCAATTGGCATTAAAGTGACTTTATTTTTTATATTAGCTGATCCCAGAAATTCAAATACTTGTGATAAGACTGGCAAAGCATGATATGACATGACCTTATTTTGTGATATCATAGCTGAACAAGAACATTTCAATCAATTGCTGTAAGGTTGGTGAAACATGATGTCACAGTAGATGACATCACATTTAGGGTGTATATTGCATTATATGCACAAGTTATGGCATGCTTTTCAGCTTACCACAATTCTGAGTTATACTATGGGACTACAGTGATGGATGGATGGATGCACGCATGCATACATGGACAGTGAGGAGGATGCTGGTACTGTTTTATCTTTCCTCTAATATCAACCCAGCTAAATTACAAACATTTCAAATCATATAGGTGGATTTAAATAACTTTCCACAGCTATGAACATCGCTGCCCTATTCTGTGTTAATTAATCTGGGTTCCTTCAATGTGTTCATTTATAACATACTTATCCCTTTATTTCCACTCCAAACATTAGCCTTTAAGTATCTTCAAAGTCAAACCAGACTCTGTTTCTCTCTGTTCTTAGAACTTACCAGCATTCCTTACCATGACCTTTACTCTTATTCCAAAGACTTTTGTCTTACTGGATCTAGCAATGGAATAACCACATGTTCTCTGAAAAGCATATAATTTACACATTGCTGTTCAGTTAAAACTGCATTTCCTATATCTTTTCTTCCCTTCACTATTTCACTCTCCAGATACCCTATAAACATTCTGATCTAATCCTCTAATCAAATAGGTAGTGCCCTACCTAAACCCTTTTTAACTTAACTTCATTGTTTCCACACTAGCATCTGCACTGTAAGTAAAATAATGCATATAGTTTATATATCGAAAACAATAACCTCCAGCTGTGTTATTTCAGATAATCCCTCTTTGCACTCAGTCCTGCTGTCCCCACAAAAAATACAGGATTCAACAATGTTGGTGCAACATTTATTTATCGAATACAACATTTTGTCATATACTCAATCAGAATTTACCACTTATTAAAATGTCACACTTTGTCATATTTAAGATCAGAATTTATCAAACCAGTAACCATATAATTTTGAAAAGCATAACAGTTTTATTTGTTGTCAGGCCTTGTTGACTGGATGTCATGAAAGACAAGCCGATTTTGCCTTTTCTTCCAGCTAAATGGCATCTTACAATTCCTTCTCGGCAACCTGGCCACTAGCTATGGGCAGCATCATAAACAGCTCACTGATATATTCTGCATCTTGGACTGGCCCAGGAAAGGAATGAGAGTAAAGACAAACTGGGGAAGGCCATGCAGTGAACACCCACCAGGCTGACTCCCAAGAAACGTATTCTCCCTACTTTACTGGGTACATTTTGTTTTTAAATGAACACACTGGATTTCGAAGTTGTCTTGTAAAGTGAAATATTCCAGCTATATACATTTTATATGTGTATATATATATATATATATATATATATATATATATATATTTGTATACATATATATATATATATATATATATATATATATATATATATATAAAATTTGACTCAAGATAATCCTTCAAAATGTCACCCAAAATGGTTCCAAGACAATTTACCTAATTCCCTGAAAGGAGCTTGATCTACTGGATCTAGTGAGAAAAGTTGAGACTAAAAAGAACTTGATGTGTTGGATCTAATGGGATAAGTTGAGATTTGCCCATAAAATTGCTAACTACACTATTTCCTTTATTACCATCTGTAAACCACCATTTAACTGCAGAATGTCTACTTCAACAGTGAGAGCAAACACATGGAAACTTTCAAGAAGGCCATAAACAACTACCAGCATTAAATGCCTAGCAGGTTTAAACCTAGGGCCTGCTTGATCCTCAGTGGGATGGGATATGAATCTTGTCCTGTCAACTATGATACATAACCATGTATGAAAATGTATTTACTCCTACTTGAGATGTTTGTCAATGGCTTTACGTTTCCTAAACATTTGGTCATACCACAACCAAACCAGGCTCCATTTTAAGTAATATGATTCTCTAAAAAATTAAAAAAAAAATAGCTCAACAATGACATTGCTTGATGAAGTTCTTTCTCAGTAATGACCACCATGGAAAGTATGAAACATAAGACCCAGTCATCCCACAATTTTATGCTTTGATTTCTTGGCCGACACCTACCTAACACCACCAAAGCAAAAACTTTCTTTCACTCCTGGTACATTGGAAATAATTATACATTTAATCCTATCTAAATCAATCAAATAAAAAAAATTCACATAATCCCCTCACCAGATTTTTTTTCTTTAACAGAGTGGAGAATGTATGCAATAATTTTTGAACTGTGCTGGCCAACACTGAGATTGGGCATCAGTAAACTTAAATCAACTCAAATTATTTTTGTTTATAAGTTCATTAGTTAGAGGCAAATGGGGAAAACTGATGTCAGGCAATGAATGAGCCTCTAATGAAGAGGGGAAACTGTTGTCCAGCACTAACTCGAACAATGTCCACCACTAATTCGAACAATCTGGATCTACCTTCCTCATTCAAAGAATCAATAAAAGTCTGGAGATATGCATCTACTTGTTGAATAAGGCCTGACCCACCTGTGTCTCATTACCTAGGAGGGCTGAGATGAGAACATCTCCTTCAGTGGATACAGCAGGCACTTTCCTTGTCTTCCACTGTTTGGTACAAGCCATGATAATATAATGCTTTTGCAAGGGAGGATTAAACCCACAGCCACCCCAAAAATATGAAAGCACCACTAAAAGGTCCATATATGAGAGTATACAAATTATTAACCAAACCCCATCTCAAGGCTGAAACAACACATATCCAGAACAAGCACCCTAACCGTTTAGCCAAAGAGCACACAGAATAAGGCAAAATTTTGAGGTAAATAACTACATAGCTATAATTTTTACTTATAGTGTAGCATTTCTACAAGATTTTGAGGTAAATAACTGCATAGCTATAATTTTTACTTATAGTGTAGCATGTCTACAAGATTTTGAGGTAAATAACTACATAGCTATAATTTTTACTTATAGTGTAGCATTTCTACAAGATTTTGAGGTAAATAACTACATAGCTATAATTTTTACTTATAGTGTAGCATTTCTTACAACTGAGAGGAAACATCTATATTAATTAAAAACAAGTGTAAGTGATGCAAATCTTCTTTATCAACATTTTCTTCTTACAATATTTACAAAGTTATTATTTGTTATTATTCAGTTTTCAAAGTAAATCAAAGAAGTAGGAGAGGCTGATTAGAATACTTTGCTGGATACTGTGTTCATTTTTTTACAAGTACAATTAAGTTACCTTGTTAAACTGCTATTCATATATTTATATATGTCAGTGGCAAATGTGGGACCATTGTATAAATGTTAGAATTGTTTTTAATGCCTACAAGTGTCACTAAGCAAAGCAATGTGTCTTTCACTACAGCAGGCATACTTACCCTGGCGCTCTTTTAGGTACTTTAGTCTGCTCTTTTGCATCTCCTTATTCCTTTTGATCTTTGCAGGGACTGGAGATATAAAAAGGGCCAAATTAAAAAATATGTGGTGCATGCAATGGCAGGGTATTTGGTTAGTGACTAGATGTATACTTGCAGTGCAGAGGTTGTGATTGTGCCATAGTTTCAGCCTTCTATTGGTGAAGGAGGTCAGCCTAGCTTTGACTTGAGTCAGTATAGTTGTGATGGTACTGTTACCCTGTATGTGTGATGCCAGTAACATGGGTGACAGCCTTGGCTAAACTATTTCAGGCATTAGCCTTATACTGTGACCTGGTAAAGCCCTTCTACAAATGCCTCAGCCTGTAATGCTTTTGGAAGATGTTCAAAAAATCTTGGACTTCTTACACCACCTCAGTGCTCTAAAAAGAGCACTACCTTCAAATATCTCAGGAAAAATGTCAGAGAACTGGTGCCCAAAACAGTTTTCATGTGCCTCAGTCTTCAGGCAAAGATGGGCACCATAAAGGACTTCATTTGAACAATGGATAGCAATATAATTAATGAGGTACTGTAGAGTTATGGTTCCAGCAGCACTTTTAGGTGCAAAACATGGCAGTCCTCCATCTCTCTTTTTGCTGCTGAGAATAAAATGCTCAGTAGTGACCCCGTGTTCACATTGTTAATGGTACCATGACCATTAGTCTCAACCTTCCAAGTGTCGACTGTAGAACATTCCATCCCTCAATAATGTTGAACAAATGGGCAACATGTGGAACACTTGCTAACAACTTACAACTTCGACTAGGAAGCTCATAGAATGTTTAACATTTGTCATTTATACTTATAAAATGTTATTTTGATGAATGAATGAAAGTTATTCACTGTAATTTACTATGGATTGTTTGTGTCTTTCAGCTTTTCCCGGCTAGGGGTCGCCACAGTGGAACTCCAGTCCGCTAATGATTGGCAGTTGATTTTTTACGTACCGGCTTGCCAGGCCTGACACACAACCTTCAACGAAGGTATGCCCATTCACGCATGTCTCCACGCAGAAGACGCTCTAGCTGAGAATCGAACCGGACAGCGTCTTACTCTGAGGTGACAACACTACCGAAGCACCACCACCGTTTACCATGGATATCACTTAAAAAACATTGCTATCATTGGAATGTGTACCAGACCCTTTCAATGTGGAAATGTGAAAAATGTGGATTTTTACAAATTAAACTGAGGAGAGTTCCTCATAATGAGGTAGACTTGAGAGGCATGAGCATAGCAATTTTTCTACCCCTATAATCTTTGCATATACAGAGTTGACCTTATGTGCTCAAGGCATGTGCTTTGCATTGTGAAGACGTTAACACAACATTTATCAGGTGTGCATGTAGTGCAAATTGCGAAATTCAGAAACAATAATGATATGAGCCCTAATTAGCATAATCATCACACCCAAGGGGGAGTAATCTACACGATATAAGCACGTTGGGATGGGAACCACAGATCTTCATTGCGCTACTGAAGACAAAAATGTGTACTAACCCTGCATATTACTGCAAAGAAGTCCTGCCACAGAAAATGTATCTGCTTCCATAAGGTATGTGGTATTTTTCATACTTACTTCTTTGTACAAGGGTAGCTTTTTGAGTGGTAGTTACTGTAAAGCCAGTATCATAAATGCGTTCTGGTTGCAGAATGCATTAAACTGGTTCTGATTTGCTTGTAAAAAAATAACTTACAAAATATAAAATTGCATCATATCCATTTCCATTTCTCTTGCAGTTTTCCCTTCAATAGCTTCTGTAATTGTGCATCATCATTCCAGAAGCTATGATACTGTGCCCTGATTCGCCTACTCTGAGCGAGGAATTGAGACGTGCATGCAGTGGAAAAATGGAATCGATTTGTTGTTAGTGAAACTCAAAGTAAAAAGTTTTGCCTAAACATAAGAAGCATGAAACGCTAATGTCTGTTATTACTGACTAACTGCAACCCTCACAGCTTGATAATTTTAATTCTATTAGTTGCTGAACGAGCATTAAAAAATTTGGCAGATCACTGTGATAGCTGCGACTACACAGGAAGCAACACAGACTTAGCTGTGACTGTAGAAGAAGCAACAGGAGGCAGGCTCATTGGCCGACAAACGTTATGATACAAAATTCAACATCCTTGAGATATGTACTCTCGCTTTATTTTAATCCTGGCAGTAGGAAACCAGATGTTACCCATAGGTGGTCCATGCTTTGTGTAATTTTATTGTCATTGCATATTTCTCATCTGTCCAGCAGTTTACAGAACATCCTTGATTTTGCCTCATATTTCTGCTCTGACCCTCATAACATTTTTGATTTTCTGATCACTGAGGGTTGCAGTCAGTCAATAATAACAGACATTAGAGGTTCATGCTTCTTATAATTTAGAAAATGATGCAAAATGTGTTGTTCTATTAACTCTGTAAGTGAATTCGATTAAAATGTAAATAATGTCCCAGAGTTCAGCATCTTTAGCATTTATTATTTTTGACTTTGTTCAGAATTCTTGAGCAAAGAAATTGAAAAATATGTATGAATGATGTACTGTTTCAATACTTCTTACTGGCTTGACATATATGCGGTAAAGTGAATGCAAGACTGTGTCTGTACATTTAGATTTCTTTTCTTTTTGGGTGTATTGTATTTTCTTGTAGCATTGCAAGCCATCCTGAAAGCTGTATTTCTGTTCCTATTTGCTGAAACTACTTTTGCTGACAGTGGAGTTTACCATTTTTCTTCACTGTAATGAAACCTCAGAGTTGGTATGTACAAGTCCTGGGGGTGTGGGGGTGCAGTAGAGCTTACCCTCTGCAAATAAATTAGTTTTACTGTTCACCGAAGGTAGTTTTAGCAAATATTTTTTTATTTGATTCTGTTTGCTGAAACTACCTTCAGTGGCTCAACATGAGAATGAGTCTGCTAAGTATATATGCAGATTTTTGGCCAGATGGGCTTACTTTTCAAGAAGATTTGTAACTAATTTTGATTTCTGCAGGTGGAATAATCATGGTGGTCATCATATGGGCTTGTGGAGTTCAGGCCAGTGACACTTATCACCTTGGACCACTTTATTTTTAAAAGCAAAATGTTTCATTACTTACAAATAAATAAAATTAAAAACAAATGGCTCATGGCAACCCTCTCTGAAGTGCGGCAGCTTTTTGTTCATTATTTTCCCATGATTTATTGTGATGGTTATAAGCAGAAAACCTACAATTATTAACTGGTATAGCAGAGAGCTCCTGACTGATGGTTTAAAAGAGAAGCAGCATATTGTGTAACATGACATTTGTTTTTTTTTTTAATCCTGTTTGGTAATCAGATATGGACAGCAGTACAGAGATGAGTATTGATGTCACTAAATGGTTGTGGATGAAAGCAACTTATTTGCTCAGGTTAAAGCTTGACTTTAAGACTAATTTGTTTTGTGTGAAATTTTGGAACACTTACTTTGGCTATGCACACTGTCCCACTTTGCCTAATATTATGGTATAAGTGCCTCATAAAATTTGTGTTTTTTTTTCTGTCAAGTTCTTGATAACTGTAGTCACTAAATAAAGACAGGCGCCAGGATTTAATAAACTCCATACATGGCCATGGCCACCCCTCAGTAGCGCGCCATGCCTATTAATGATGGCGTGCTGCTGAGGGAGAGCCGAGGATCATGGGTATTGAATCAGTATTGTCTGCTTTTGTTTTATTTATTTATTTTTTTTGTTAATGCAATGCCAAGCTGTGCTCACATGTAGACAGCTAACACCTGCCAAACATCTAAATATAAAAACTGGATGTAATTAATAAGGGTTCCTATTAGAAGACCAAAGATGCATTCTTTCGAATGCACCTTGGTCGAACTTAAAAGACTGAAACGGCAAAATATCGAAGTGGCTTTTAAGCAAATTCTTTCCCTGGGAAAGAATTCGCTTAGCTGCTTCGTTACTTTGCCATTTTTGGCACTGTAGTGCAGTCTCAGAGTTGGTATATTTAAGTGGGGGGTGGGGTGGGGGGTGAAGCCCCACCACTTAATGTAATGTTTAAAGTGTTTTGTTTTTTATTTTTTTTTCCCTTGGAAAAAAATCGCTGTTCTGACAGTTTAACATTGTAAGCTTTCACTTACATAGGGTCGATTAATCACCATTCACTTTTTTAAGCATTCAGTGATCTAATATAGACCCATTAATAAATATAATGACATTTTATGTGTTTTAATTTTTTTTATTTGGCATTTGCGTGGCACAGTGCTGAGCGTAGCTAAGCCGAGTGGAGCTCATACATACATGGCAGACACCTGCCAGACATCTAAAAATAGAAACCGGATGTAATTAATTATTTCTTTATTGGTGTGTTTAAACATGTTTGTGTGGTGTGGCATGGTGCTTAGTACTGCTAACAGGTAGCTCAGTGGTATATGTGAAGGTATAAAGGATTTCTTAATATCCACATAGCTAAATGGTTAGAGTTATGGCTGTATGAGTAGTAGGTCTAGGGTTTGAATACATGGAAGTCAGAACTTGTCTGAATTTTTGTTTCACACGTTATGGACAAAATTTTAAAATATGGCTCTGCTACACTCTGCAAAACTGTGCTCAAATCTGCTAAGCACCGCATAAACATGGTAATGGCTGCCAATGTTTGCGCAGTGCTCAGCTTCACTAAAACCACAATTTTACCTCAGTAGTTCAGTCTGTTAAATTCCTTGTAGACTGTACATTTTGCCACACACAGTCCTAGGTTAGAATCTAGTGCACTACATTTTCAGTATCAGTCACACAATGCTCACAATTTCTCTCTCCCCAACAACACAAAAATGTGATGGGTGAGTTAGCCTATATTATATGCATATATTGTGTTTAGATCTCACAGATGGTTACACTCAATAGCAAGTAATGTGTGCATCAGCATTGTTGATTCAGAAATAAAAATCTGTAATCCCAGTATGGTTGTATCTCTTGCTTGTCTGTACTAGGCTGCTACAGTCAATTATTAAAGTATTTGCAGAAGCCCCCCTGCAGTCACAGCTAGTGGGTTCTACTCTCATGCCCACCAACTAAGCCATAACAGCTGTCTAGTTTAATTACTGTACACAAACATGCCTCTCAAGTGTCATGATTTCTTATAATGTAATTAGAACTGACTAATCTGTCTGTCACATGTTTACCAGATACATTATTACCTGGAATGCAATGTATTACCAAATCCATTTACAGAACACCCTGGTAGTTATATAAGTCCACATTATGGGAAATTGTTCTGAGCAGCTCTGTACCTGCATTTGTTAGTGCTTGCCTCTTATTGTCCCATGCTATCAACTGGAGAGGTATGTACGTGCTACAACAGCTATAGGAGAATTGTAGTCACTGTATTCACAACTGTCATTACACACCTGTAGACGTATGTATGACCAGTGCTCTCAGAGGGATATCATCTGCAATGTCACTAATGGAATGTTTTTCTCTCTCTCTCACCCCACCCCCTATCTTAATTTATTCATTATTGTAATGTATTATTATGATTTAATATTAACATATTTTATTAAATTAACTATATTTTGGAAAATGTGGTTGATTATTGATATGTGTTATTATGATTTAATATTAACACATATTATTTTTCTATATTTTGGAAAATGTGGTTGATTATTGTTATGTTTTATTATGATTTAATATTAACATATTTTGTTAAACTATATTTTGGAAAATGTGGTTGATTATTGTTATGTTTTATTATGATTTCATATTAACATATTTTGTTAAACCAACTGTTTTATTGGCTGTATTGTTTAGTTCACACTGGCATGCTGTTACCATACTGACTGTTATGTTACATTATGTTGTTTTGCACATAATATACATTAATATGTATTTGGATTAATAAATATTAACCATAACATATTGCTTTACCTCATGTACCACAGCACATCAAGGGTAGGCCAGTTCCGGCTGATCCCTCTACCTTGCCTCAACTGGCCGTGACACCAGGTCCCAGCAAATCTGGGACTCAAACTGGTGGTGCTCCCTCTGCTGTCCCTGCACTACCTGCAGCTTCGGTAGTACCGCCCCAGGGGATGAGGCCCAGTCCCTCTCTGGGAGTTGTGGCAGAGGGACAGTAGTCACTCATGTTGAGCTACTGGTCCTGCTGTGCAGGATAGTCCACTGTGGCTATGACCAATGCCTGTGCCAGACTGAGGGCATGCTGGCTGACCTGATTGGCAGCATTGCCCTGGTGCCCAGCCTCTAGCACATCCTTCCTTGGGGCAGTGAAGGAGCAGTGCCGATGGCCCCATGGTTGGGGACGTGAATCAGGCTACTGCCATTTGGAGGCACATGAAACTCTGATTCCACAACACCCTCCCTGCCAAAGGTATTCACCACCCTCATGTGTCACACACTGCCCCTGTCTGCTATCTTGTTTGCCTTGCCTGCTTGCAAATGCATCCTTACTTACCCAGCTTACCTCCCCCACCGCACCTATGTCTCTTCCCCAACATTCCATTCTCACCTTTAAAAAAATGGACACCTGCCCCCCCCCCCAACAAAAAAAATTGTCCCATGCATAGCTCTCCATTTTGCACACGTGTCCACTGGACACACATAATTCATTCCAATTGGCTTGACAACGCACTTATGTTGTCTTCAGCCCTCTGTCTGTGGTTTGAGAATCCAAATTCATGTACAAATCTGTCAAAGTACACAGTTGTTGCTGTACAAGAAATGGATAGCTATGGTTATTTCCTATACCCTTCCTGTATATCCCTCCCTGCCTTTCAATATGTTTTTCCCTCTGCTTGCTCCCATTTCAACACTTTCCCGTCACCCCTTTTTTCTTTTCTTTATATTTTTTTAGGGCAGAGCTGCACAGCGTGCAGCATCGGACAGCTTCGCTTAGCTCAGCAAAATAGAGCTATAATGAGTATATGTGTTTTTAACATTGTAAGTCACGTGTACAAAATAAACACCTCTTCCACGGTTCGAACCCAAGCCTTTCACACCTGCAGCATACTGCATTAACCCACCACTCCACACAACTCTTAATTAAAGCAGGTGGTTTAAACAAAACATAGTAATTGCTAATTACAGTCATTAGGTGTGTTTCAGTGGAGCTGCTGCCTCATCGCAATGTGCAAACTGGAATAAACAGTAACGGAAAAAATGGGAGTGTACTTTGGATTCTGGTGCAATAGGACACCACTAGACAGCCAATCACATGATAATGGATGTAACTGAGGCCTGTGATAGGAGGCAAATGTGCCCTTTTATCAGCAACATATTGAAAGTCACCTGTTAAGGCATTCATGGCAAAATACATGTCCAGCTGAGACTCTGGTGCAGAAATGCATCCATATAAAGCCAAGCACATACTGATCGATGTAGAAAATGTTTGTCATAGTCTCTATGTGTGCACATATATCTTGCAAGTACACTTGTAGCAGTAACTCAGTCTGTTAAATGACTTGCATATAGTACATTTTGACACACACACAGTGCTGGGTTCAAATCCAGTGTTTTACTGCATTTCATTTACATTATTGTGAAGTCAGAAATTAATGGATCACTAATACACTCTTTATCCATACAAAGCATTGCAAATTAAATAACTGCTTTTCAGTCCATGAAGTCACAGACATGCAGGTAGGAACACACTTCACATATTGGTATTGCAGTACTATATGTTGCCTAGTACTCTGTTATTGACGCAGTTGCCTAACATCCTTATCTTAAACATATGCCTTAATTGAAGTGTAAAGGGTACACTTACCCTGGCACTGCCTCTACAGCAAAGTTGATGCAGCTGGCACAGATACACTTACAGTTTGTTGTCCTCCAAAGTGTTCACACTGTCTGCCTATGTCTACTACCTGCAGCAGCAGCTGCAGCCTGTGGTACACACAGATCTGTGTAAAGGTTTCTGCTACAGACCTACCCTCTGTGATGCTGTCCTTGCTGTATCACACCAGTAGTGTCCATCTCAACAGCTAGGAAAGGGGCCAAGGTCTACATGAAGGCCTTATATATTGCACAGTGGTTGCATGTCATTGGCTGATGATAGTGCAATTCAGCTGTTTTGGCTGCAATTAGCATTTCAGAACCACAGATTGGTTTAGAGGTAATCACCTGCTGATGGGGAGCATGTTTAAAAGGCAGGCAGCTGGCTATGGGGAACCATTCAGTATGAGACCTTACTCACACAGAGCATGCCATTGTGAAACTTTACCAGACACACAGTTCAACAGAAGAGTACTGCACTCTAGCAGGTATGTAACTGTTTTTTGTGATAACAGGATTCAGATGGGAGGATAGAGGTATGGGGCATAGGGATTACAGCAGTAACCTGGTTATAGACCTGTGGTAATGACATGTCTATGATACCCTACTGATGTATACCTACAGGAGACATACAATACATCAGGGTGGTATTGTCTTTTGTCAGTGTGGCACACTGGCGTCGGGCTGTCGCTATATAGTAGTTGTTATCGCACACTGCTATTTATCTGGCACTGCATCTATGACATATTATTGTGTGGTTGACCTTAGGGGACACACCACAGTGGACTGGAGTGTTGGTTGTATGATCATGCAGCAGAAGCTGGCATGGCACACAGGGAATACTATCACTGTTGTATCTGCACGCATAGTATGTTGTCACACTGTGGGGTTATGGCATGTGTGAGCAAGCAGTGGATAATGCTGGCCAATTTGCCTTTGCTGTATCTGTACATAATGGACATCCACATATCTTATCCTGTAATGTGTTTCCATTGTGATATCTTTCAGGAATAATGTTCCACAGACGACACCCACCCTTCTCAGATGCAGAGAATGAGATAATCTTACAAGGACTAAGGCAGCATCATGACATCCTGCTATCCAGGGGGAGATATAATAGGGAACAGCAGGCTGCACTGAAAGGACTAAGGCAGCATCATGACATCCTGCTATCCAGGGGAGACATAATAGGGAACAGCAGGCTGCACTGAAAGGACTAAGGCAGCATCATGACATCCTGTTATCCAGGGGGAGACATAATAGGGGAACAGCAGGCTGCACTGAAAGGACTAAGGCAGCACCATTGCATCCTGTTATCCACGGGGAGACATAATAGGGAACAGCAGGCTGCACTGAAAGGACCAAGGCAGCATCATGACATCCTGTTATCCAGGGAGAGACATAATAGGGAACAGCAGGCTGCACTGAAAGGACTAAGGCAGCATCATGACATCCTGTTATCCAGGGGAGACATAATAGGGAACAGCAAGCTGCACTGAAAGGACTTAGGCAGCATCATGACATCCTGTTATCCAGGGGGAGACATAATAGGGAACAGCAGGCTGCACTGAAAGGACTAAGGCAGCACCATTGCATCCTGTTATCTAGGGGGGGCATAATAGTGAACAGCAGGCTGCACGGAAAAGACTAAGGCAGCATCATGACATCCTGCTATCCAGGGAGAGACATAATAGGGAACAGCAGGCTGCACTGAAAGGACTAAGGCATCATCCTGACATCCTGCTATCCAGAGGGAGACATAATACTGAACAGCAGGCTGCACTGAAAGGACTAAGGCAGCATCATGACATCATGTTATCCAGGTGGAGACATAATAGGGAACAGCAGGCTGCACTGAAAGGACTAAGGCAGCATCATGACATCCTGTTATCCAGGGGAGACATAATAGGGAACAGCAGGCTGCACTGAAAGGACTAAGGCAGCATCATGACATCCTGCTATCCAGGGGAGACATAATAGGGAACAGCAGGCTGCACTGAAAGGACTTAGGCAGCATCATGACATCCTGTTATCCAGGGGGAGACATACTAGGGAACAGCGGGCTGCACTGAAAGGACTAAGGCAGCATCATGACATCCTGTTATCCAGGGGAGACATAATAGGGAACAGCAGGCTGCACTGAAAGGACTAAGGCAGCATCATGACATCCTGCTATCCAGGGGAGAAATAATAGGGAACAGCAGGCTGCACTAAAAGGACTAAGGCAGCATCATGACATCATGTTATCCAGGTGGAGACATAATAGGGAAAAGCAGGCTGCATTGAAAGGACTAAGGCAGCATCATGACATCCAGCTATCCAGGGGGAGACATAATAGGGAACAGCAGGCTGCACTGAAAGGACTAAGGTAGCATGATGACATCCTGTTATCCAGGGGGAGACATAATAGGGAACAGCAGGCTGCACTGAAAGGACTAAGGCAGCATCATGACATCCTGTTATCCAGGGGGAGACATAATAGGGAACAGCGGGTTGCATTGTGGTCAGACCTTGTCCATGTGCTGCAACATGCAGTGGTACTGACATTACCCAACCCTCAACTTTTCTCAGGTCCGTGAGGTATTGCCCAAGGCCATGGTCCTGCCCCTGGTAAGTATGACACTTGTTTTGTTAAGGAACAATTATAGTCTAGTATGGCTAAGGTCCACAATAATGCCCTATGTAGGCATAACTATGTGTGTAAACAGCATAGGATGTTTTTAAATACCAGTCTGGAAGAGCTACCTAAGGCTTCAAGAAGGGGTAGTCACCGAAGTGTAGTTCAAGAAACAGATACACTTTGGCAGTTACAGGTAAGAGCAGATAAGGCTCCTGGTTTAAATGAGGCAAGGAATCTAAAATGCCTTTTAAAATACAAAAGGCTGAAGGCAAATACATTAGGCAGTGAAATGTGTATTTCCATATAATTGTGAAAAGAGTTGTACTGTTTTATGTGTTGTTTTTTCAATTATAGTGTCATACTGAGTAAGTAAAAGGTAAATATTACTGGTCATGTTTGACTTGATTTGCTTCAACTGATGGTTATAAAGGTCCTGAGTTGAATTTGAATTGTGTTCCGAGGTAGCGCTTTGTGGACGAAGACAGAGAAGGAAGTTGTTTGACCTCTAATCCAGTTGTGCGTCTTCATTGTTATGAGTCTTGGATGCTTTTCGTACACAATAGTGCAGGTATTAATATACTGCTTTTTTCATTCTTATTGCAGGTGACCATGGAGGTTGGAGTCTGTCCCCTACACAACCTGATGTCAGTGTCTCCTCGGACACTGATGATGATGGTGGCCATAGTGAGGCACAGGTGGAGGTGTCAGGGGCTGAATCTGTCCCAGAGCTAGACATCACTCTTCTACCCCCATTGTCACTGAACACAGTCTGTATGCTCACACATACTCCATCCCTGGAGGCCACAGATATTGGACAGTCAGAGGGTGGAGACATTGATCAGGTAAGTGTGGCAACTATAGCTCCAGTGAATGTAGGCACTGGCCATAGCTAGAGGGCTGGCTAGGTCCCACACAGGCAGATTGACAGGGGTGCTTGTAGGAGGCCTGCTATCTGTCCATCACCTGTTGCAGGTGTCACATCATGGGTCACTTGGTGCATGTTTTGGGCCATCATGGAGGCACAGGCATGTTCTGAATGGACCACCAGGCGTATTCTTAGGGTTATGGATGCAGCATAGTCTGACATCTGTGACAGCCTCCACTGCTATGGGGACACCCTGGATCAGTTCTTTGATGTGGTGGACAGATGGTGGGCTGAGACAGTGTCTGACTTGGACTGCATATTGTCTGTGCTGGAAATTGTGGTTGGAGTTGAGCATCGGACCCATGGATGTAAGTCAGTAACATCATCTGCTGAGAGTCCACGTGGCTGTGCACACTCATGCTTCCATTGTGGCAGCACATCCAGTGCTACAGAAGGGAGTGTGCTGTCCACACCACAATGTGACAGACCAAGGGCTCATGGTCCTGGAAGGTCCCATGGGGGAAGCAGTTCCAGCAGACAGCAGTCACAGTCAGGTAATTGCACCACTAATGAACTTGGGCATGGAGGTGCCAGTGCAACTCCTGACAGAGCCAGTTCCTGTGTCCAGGGCCAGAGGTGAACTGTCAACTCTACCATGTACAGTCCATAGCTGTCCAACATACACATGTGTAGGGCTAGCACTGAGCTTGACTGTGTACATGCATGCACTCACACACCACTGTCAAATGCAGATCACCTACAGACACACACAGCACCTCTCCATGATCCATCTAACATGCTCCCTTCTGACTCACACACATGGTGTCTACCATTTGGGCTAGCCTAGGTCTCCTGCATCCCCACACAACACCCTGTGCAAGTGATGATTCCTGTCCCACATCCCTGTCATCCTTCCCACCGATGCAGGGAAATGAAGCTATGGGTCTGATGCACAGGGTGACTATATTACTTAACATGTACTTGTGTAATGCAGTGTTGGTTCATGCCACTTGTAGTGGTTAATAAGAGATACTGTATGCTGGCATTTGTCACATGTATGCCACATGCATTTGTGTACCTTATGGGGTCCTTATGTTGTATGTTGTTGAATTGGCAGTATAGTTACTTAATGACAGGTGTGTCACAGGCATGTTTATGTTTGCATTACAGGAGTCTGTTGGGATAGCCTATGGATGCACAGTGGAAATAAAGCAGCACAGGAACCCATGACAGCACAGTGGATATATGTTGTCAGCAAAGTACAGCACTATAACCGCATGGCTCCATAGGATCATATGTGTATAACAGGCTAACAAAGACAATGTTGGTATTCAACATACTCATGCATTTGTAATCTGTGAGAAGGTCTGTTGCTCTTCATAAGTACCACCACAGTTTTGATGGAGATGACGCATCTGCATATATCCTGTGTCCAGTACCAACCTGTCTCATCAGCATGTACTATGCATACCACATTGATGTTGTTGGTGTGTAACACAAGTGACACATATGTTAGTCCTGTCATAGGTACACAGTGGAAACTGATACCTCCCTGTATGTAGACATACACATCCCCTCCAAAGCATTTCAGAGACAGACTACACATGTTTGGTCCTAACATGGACTCCACAGGACATATTCTCTACAATGTGTATTGGTATACCTTGGAACCTGTGTGGCTGCCACAGATGTACGATATGCTTGTATAATAACATGGCAAGGGTGCCATTGCACACAGTGATAGCTGTGATGACTGCCACATTCAGTATACCAGCGCCAGTCTGGGATGCAAGTCCCAAACCTGTCAATATTGGTTGTACAACAGTGAATGCATCCACATCTTTATGACCAGTACACTTTGTGTTCGATCTATATGCCCCATGGTTCCATAACATGTTTTAAAATGCTCTAACAGGCTCACATAAACACATGGCTACATTGAGGCTAGCACCACTTCGAATCAGTGCGTACAGGACACGTCAAGGCACACATGTAGTGCAGGTTGGCTGTATGCAGGTGTGCACACTTACCTACGTAATGGTACATACTAAAGATCATAGTACATGGTGAACAGAACAGACCTCATTTCTGCTAGTACTATCATTTTAGGAAATATTATGCTTGATGACATATGCAGGTCTTGCTGTGGTCAGTCCTTTTGGGGAGGCACATTACCCACTACAAATAAAATACTGCAAAACCCTACATATGTCTAGGCTACCAACATTATGCCATATAGATATATACACACGCACCAAGTGGGCTGGAGTGATATTAGAACCCTTACCTATCTAGTCTTATACACTGTAGATCATGGTACTTATACCATGCGCCACAGCTTACATCTGATGTTATACTGTCAGCTGGTAATCTTAGGTAGCTGATGTCATCAGGCCTTGTAGAAGAGGGCAGTGTGGAAGCTAGCAGCAAATTACAGGGCCAGAAAATGTATAACCATTGAAGGTGGATAGCCCATGAAGGCATGTCCATTCATTTTCAGAAAGATACACACACACACACACACACACACACACACACACACACACACACACACACACACACACACACACACACACACTGGCACAGTCTTGCACCAAGTGGGCTGGTGTGAGATTAGAACCCCTACCTGTCTAGCCTTATACACTATAGATCACAGTACTTATCACATGCACCACATGTTAAGTCTATTGTATGTGTGATTGCAGGTACAGTACTTGTGCATTACACAAACTAGGCCTGTGTTGACCAGCATCTGTGGCCTGCAGTGTGATATTGCTTCATACTGTTATCTGCATCTAGTATCCTAGCAGTGGGATAACTGTAATTATCCAAGCTATGTATGTACATTTACCAGTATAGCCATATGTGGCTGCTTGTAGTTACATAGGTATACCTGTGGGCAGGGACAAGTTACCTGTCCATACATGCATTGACAACATTATACATTACAGCACCTGCTCACCTGTGTCTGTCTACATCCAGCAGGTACAGGGGTCTGTGGGTAAGTGGAATTTGTACTGTTGCATCCTTAGCTTGGATCCTTTGAGCAACAGTATGGCTGTGTGATAGTGCAGTTTACTCACCATTATTATGGTATGTCAGACAATACAGATATCCACATACATATTTCTGTATATAACAAGGATGTATATATAACTGTAGCAGTGTGTGTATGATATGTATATGTGTTATGCAGATATATATGGGGGGTGTATGTATCATTTTAATATATATACCTATATATATATATATATATATATATATATATATATATATATATATGTATATACATATCTATTTGACACTACATAGCGATAGATATACTATGCATGTGAGAGAGAGATAGTGACAGATGTATATGTATATCTGTCTGTATAGACATACATAGAAGGTCATTTTGATGAAAGGGCAACAGGATTGTGCTCATTTTAACTAAGTGTATGGGCATGCCTAGTGGGACTGTCAGTACTAATAAGGTGACTCCAGTCCACACCTACCTGTATTTCAGTCCGGGATTTTGTATGTTACAGACATTAACATCCGCCCCTGTTTCTACAGTACTGGACTTCATTCAAACTGTCCCCAGCATTTCCCAGCTGTGTGCTGTACTTAATCTGTGACTGCGGTTGGTAATGTTACACCATCAACAGACTGACATTCTGCATACCTCTCAACTGTCCTGATTTCCACAGTGGTGCAGTGGTTAATGTTGTTGCCTCACATCAAGAGGTTCTCTGGTTCAATTCTTGGCTGTAGTGCCTTCTGTGCATGTTCTCCGTGCATTCGCGTGGGTTTCCTCCGGGTACTCTGGTTTCCTCCCACATTCTAAAGACATACGTCTGGAGCGTTTCTCCTCTGGCATCCACTGAAAATAGGCTCTGTGGAGTCTAGTCGGACTTTCCCGGTCAACAAATGTTAAATAAATAAATAAATAAAATGTCCAGAGAGTTTTGCCTCATATGTTTGGTTAGTTCCTCATGCATTTGTGGTCTTCTGGTGAATTACTGAATATTGATGTCACTACATTATACTACTTACAGAAAAACATTTATATTTCAGACATTATATCCTTCACAACATATGTAATAATGCAACACCTTTACTTCCAGTGACTTTCTAGGTTTATGGGACAATATTTGAAATCTGTCCTTATGTTTGGGCCTTTGTCCCCCCCAATCTTATTGGCTTTGTCCATATTTCTTGCAGTAAGAGGTATGACAGTCTGTGAAAACATCAACACAGTACTACCACACATGGAAAAGATGTGAGTAATTCCAGATGAGAACCGTCAACACCATCACCCATGCTAGCTTCCCTAGTCCACTGAGCTACTCAGGTCACCAGACAGAGAGGAGTCATTCATCACACAAACAACAGCATAAATATGTACATTGTTATACTGACTGAGGAGAGACATACAATGGTGTGAGAATATCTCTGTTACAGCCCTGAGATTGCCTGGTCCACTGATATACCATAGGTGATTTTCTGCTAAAGCAGTTGTATAGGTACACTACTGTGTTGGGGGTGGGAGAACAACGGCACATGATCTGTTGGGATATACAGTAGTCCAAATATCATGTGAGCCCACTGCTTAACATCTACCTTGTCTGATGTTGTGAATATTCCAACCATGAGGCCTAGTGACTATTAAGGATCACATACTATTAGACTGGGTATCTGTAGTCCCATGTGGGTGTTACATCTGTCCAATTAGTCTACTATATTTCCTTGTATAACAGCAGTAGATCCATGCATATGATATATTATGGTAATCTTTACAATTAGTGTGTAGCTTAGAGACTTAACTTGTGAATGCAGCAGTTGAGAGACGTGTAGCTCAGGGATGACTCTGTGTGATGCAAGCTGTACACAACCAATACATGGATAGGTACAGGTTGTGTGTGTTGCCTGACATCAACACGTTTACTATATGTATGTGAGTAGGAGTAAGGTGTCAGTCCCTAGGGCCCTAGGTTGTCAGTGAATGTGCTGTGTGTTGTCTCTTAACCAATGCCAGGGTGTACTGGGCATTCCTACATCTGCCTACAGGCGCATCATCAGGGGGATCCTCCTTCAGGTCCTCTTGTGAGTGTGGCTGTGGTGGCTAGAGCTAGGTTCTGATGGGGGACTTTGTATCCCTTTCCTTGGCTGATCCTGCTGCAGCTATTTCCACAGGATCATATTGTGTAGCATGGCGCATACTGTGAACATATGTGCACATGTGGCTTGAGAGTACTGCAGGGCTCCACCAGATATATAGAGACACCGGAATCATGACTTCAGCAGCCCAAGCACATGCTCTATGACATTCCTAGTTTGTGCATGTGTCTCATTATGGTATTCTTCTGTGGGTGTGTCTGCATTTCTGATGGGTATCATTATCTATGGTGCCAGGGCATAGCCCAGCATCCCCCAGTAAATGGCCATGTGGGATGCCCCCCTAGCAAACATCTGGTACAGCTGTGATGTGTGCCTGATATGGGAGTCATGATAACTGCCAGGGCTGCCAGCACACAAATTCATGATAATGCCCTGGGCACTGCACATGACCTGGCAGTTAATGGAGTGGTACCCCTTGCGGTTGACCTAGATTCTACCCTCCTCACCGGGTGGTGCTTTGATGTGTACATGAGTGCAGTCTATGGCACCCAGTACCTCAGGGTAGTGTACTACATGGTAGAAGTGTTGCACATTGCTTGCCCTCACCTCAGGGGTGAGGGGAAAATAAATGTGCTCACTGGCATGTGGTAGCATGGCATCCAGGAACTGGTGGAGTACCTTGGATGCTGATGCCTATGAGACCCCCATCATGTCCCCAGTTGGTCTTTGGAAGGTACCTGTGGCTATTATCCTAAGGGCTATACACACCTTTGTTTTCACTGGGATGGGTTCCTCTCTGTTGGCTCTGGGTCTGAGTTGAGGGTGGCAGAGCTCAGTCAGTTCTTGTGGTATGTCTATGTTCACCCTGTAGCACTTTAGAATCTCCAGTTCATGTAGCTCCTGGAATGTTACTCTGGGCCTGAGCACTCTTCTCCTCTGCCTTGGCCTATTGTCAGCAGCACCAGCAGCAGCATTGACTTTGCCATCTAGCACATACAGATGTAGCAGACCTGCAGCAGCCCCTAGCATTTTTGCACTTAAAATTCCCATGTCTGTACTCTAATGGTGCAGACTAAGGGTGAAAAATCAGAATGTAGGGTGTATGCATACTTTATACTACTCTACTGTGGGTGCTGACTGTGTGACTGGCTACCTATGATGCATTTCGCCTGCCAAGTACATCAGTAAGAAGATTTAATGGCCCTAGTTTAAGTGAAACAGGGGTCATTGGCTATTAATATATCATTGGCTTTTAGATACACTCAGTACAGCGGTGCGCTGTGCAAACACACGAAAACAAGCACCTTCAAGGTAAACAAAGCTTAGCAGTCACTGTGCACCTCTCCCAAAAGGACACGCTCAGCATGGTGGCACGTCATGCAAACACACGGAAACATGAGCCCCAAAGGTAAATAAAGCTTAGCAGCCAGTGTACACACCCCCCTTGCTGAGCACAGTGGTGTGCCGTGCAAACAGGTACAGCTGAGCTCCAATGAGCTTACAAGTCTTCAGACACACCCCCCTTCATGTCAGATATCTCTTCTGTGGACATCAACATGGGTTTGTGCCTACATGGAAGGGATATGTGGACACGGATACCTATTTGCACTGTTCGGTAATCCCACCTCATTTGCATAGGGATCCAGGTACACAACCTGGAAACTACATGGTTCCAGGCCTTACCTCGTTATCAATAGCACCATTCCATCATTGTAGATACTCCACTCAGGGTCATATAATCCATTTCTGCCACATACTATTAAATGTTTTTTTTACTCTTTTTTTTTTTTCGTAACAGCAGGTTTGTGCACTGTGGCAAGCTGAGCGAACATACCCAGATCATTAAAAAAATAAAATTATTTTAACTTATTTCTCTTGCATTTTTGGACACATGGTGGATAGTTTTGCTCATATCTGTATGTGCTATGCCATTTTTGTCCATCTACCTATGTTTTTATAGCCCCTGTTTTCTGTCTAAAATCCTGTACTCAGAATTTTTCTGTGTACAGTATGGAACCTGACACAGTGTCTGCTGGGCTGCCTATCTGCTTGCTGGGTCACTCTACTTCCTCATTTGCATGAGATTCACCTGCTTATGTGGTGATTTGCATGCCACAGATACTTCCATGCTGGCACGTGCGTGTGTGCCACCCAGCTGTGTTTACTGAATTGCAAACCTGCTTCCTTTTGTGTAAGCAGCATGCCACGATGCCTACATGGTAAAAAAGACCATGTAGGCTTTATTAAATTCCCCCTAGGGACTGTCTCTGGATGAAAGCAATTTACCCTTTTGTTATTTGCTCATTTTAAAGTCTGACCTTAAGACTAGTATGAATTTGTGCAAAATAAGTTGGAATATTTACTTTTTAACTATTATTTGAATGAAACAAAGTTGAAACTAACCATGATTTTGCAGAATGTCACTTAGTTTGCCTCATATTTCTGGTCTGTACCTGATTAAAAAAGTGTAGCTTTCTAGCAATTTATTGATGATTGTAGTCACTAAATAAGGGCAGGGCTGGTTGTGGTTGAAAGCAACTGACCATCTTGTTTGCTCAGTTTAAAGTCTGTCTTTACAGGACTAGTGTATACTTATATTAGTCTTTGGTTACAGCTTTTGTGAAACAAAGTTGAAACTATTCCTGATTTCACAGAATGCCTCTAACTTTGCCTCATATTTTTGGTCTGTTCTAGATAAAATCTGTAGTTTTCTGGCAAATTATCAAGGACTGCAATCACTAAATAATGACTTGTATTTGAGTTATCAGACTTCACATCCTTTTGAAAATTCATATTAATGCAAACACTGTTATTCTACCAACTTTCTAGGTATATAAGAGCAATATTTAAAATAAATCCTTGATTTTAGGCCTTTCTTTCTCACTAGTTACTTTGTCCGTGATTGTTGTGTTAATGGCTTGAGAAGTATTATTTTTTTTTATCACAGTCAAATGAAGTGTACACAACAAAGTGGCTATAACTGCTGTGTGGGAGTTGGGGCTGTTTGTGGATGAAAGCAATTTATCCTCTGGTTATTTGCTCAATTAACTGACTTCACAGGACTAATTTGGATTTATGTGAAATAAGTTAAAAAACTTGGGGTAAATTAGGAAAAACAACATAAACATTTATATGTAGTAAATAAGTGAGTGTACGGGTGGTGGTGGAACTCATGATTTGGAAACTGCCCAGCGATGAGGGATCACTTAATCAGCTACTGCAGACATCAGTTAAGAAGAGGTTGGCTTTGTATTTAAGGAAGGAAATATACATTTTATTCTCATTTATTTCACCAAAAGAATAAATGCCTCAGTATCTTTTAAAACAATCACACCATCTTGGGGTAAATGCTCAAGCAGAAGAGGTACATTTATTGCAGATTCATGTAATTCTACACTGTCATCCAGAATGCTGAATCAAAAAGTAGAAAACAATAAAACCATTTTTCTTTGCAATCAGAGAAGCCACATTGCACCTGCCACATTATACTACAGCAGGGAAAAGGACAATTCCCCGATGCCTGCTTTACCCCAATCCTACACCGAAGGTTTCCCCTTTATCCCTATATGTTGACATTTCTGACATTGGTGTTTAGGTTTTGACCATTCCGCTCTCAACATTTATGTCAATTGAGGAATTGTTATGAACCTGTTTATAGTATCTGTGAACTGTAGAGAAATTCTAGTGCTTCATTTAATACAATCAGTAATGGATCGGGGTTTTCTGTGACCTGGAAGGAATGTAGAAGAACCTGAGATAATTCAGCTATTATAATCTAAGTAGAATAATTTTTATATGAAATGATCATTAAAATGACATACCGGTAGACCATTTCTTGTTTCTTCTACAAAGATTGTGGCAGTGTAATCTAGAACATGAGAAACTGTCAAAACCTCAAGATTGAACCAATTTCATTACACCATAAAAGCATGTTTTTAAAAACTGAATTTATTTAATACTATAGCAATAGCATTTCTGCACATTTTCAAGCAACGTTTTGAAAAAAATACTTTTACTACTAACCACTGGTGCTGCAGTAGCATTGTCGCCTCACAGTAAGACGTTGTCCTGTTCGATTCTCAGCTAGAGCGTCTTCTGTGTGGAGACATGCGTGAATGGGCGTACCTTTGTTGAAGGTTGTGTGTCAGGGCCGGCAACTCGGCACGTAAAAATCTACTGCCAATCATTAGCGGACTGGAGTTCCGCTGTGGCGACCCCTAACCGGGAAAAGCTGAAAGACACAAGTACTAACCACTACCTAATCTGTTGCTGAAACATACTCATGTATTTGTAATAGACATTGCTTTTCTGATTTTAATTTTGAAGTATGGATATGCACTTTAAAGATGGTATAAGATCTTTAATCCCTGTTACTGACATAGGGTATTTCTTTTATGTTGGCAATTCATTTTTCATGTCTTAAATTTTATGGGAGTATACAACAGCTTCCTAAAGCACCGTTAGCCTTTGTCTTGCTCCTATGTGTTGCCCCTATACACCTTGACTTCCTACTAAAATCACTGGAAAACAAGGGTACAGCAGTGTCTCTGATGACTACTTGTGACATCATAACAGGATGTTATTACTTAATTAAATGAGAAATTTGAGAGAGGAAGAAAAACAATACAGAGATATTGCTAAAATAAACTCAGAGTGGCAAACGGTTCTAATTTAAAAAAGAAAGCGTTTAAATATTTTATACTGCATTGTTTGCAGAATTTGGTTAACATTTTTAAAAGAGACTTACAAACTAAACCTCATAACCTGACTAAAATTCCTATTTTTTTTTCTTTAAAGGCACTATTCAGGTCATTAATCTTGTTTTCTTGTGGAGATGTAATGTAGTCCAACCCTTTGCACAAGGAGATCTTTTAAAATTTAAACTGCTGTTACTGTAAGGAAGCTGTTTGCACTTCATCAACATATAGATTTCCTAGCTCAAAACTGCATACAAAATAAAAAGGACAATAGCAAATAAATGCCACCAGGCTCCCAGAGATATTGATGTTTAATAAGTAAATATATCTGCTTCCAAGCGACTGTACTGATGCTTGGCACTTTAAGTAATGGCAGTAGTGCATTATTACAGTCATTCCTAGTTTATGACACTAACCATGATGGATAAGAACAGTTTGTTTTCATAATTCCCCTCTGCAGGAGCAGTACCTCAAGCTGGCCTGTGCTGCTTGATGAATGCCCAACTCCAGCTGTCATGCCATTTAGGGCTGCCCCAGGGGCACAGACCCAGCTGTTATGATACTGCAAGAAAAAGCATATCCACTGCAGTAGCAGCGGAGCGAAAAGAGAAATTAGTGTCACCTCCTCTGGGAATATTGCCATACAAAAGTGCAATGGTTGACTTCTAGCATAAGGCACACACACACACACACACACACACACACACACACACACACACACACACACACACACACACACACACACAGACACACACACACACGTGCACGAAGCAACATGCAGATGTTGCAAACCCAGTAGCACAGACCTCAACAACAAGTTAGGTTATCTAGGGGCACAGTGCAGATATATCCTTAATTTAATTTATATGAAATGTGTCTAGGAGCTCATTTAAAAATCATGCAAAGCTAAATAATTGCTAAAGGGAGCCATGTGAACTGTGCAGGCACAGTGTACTAAAAGGGACATTATCATTTTTTTCTCTTGTTGCTCGACACAACCACATCCAGACATTTATACTCTCTAATGTCTTATTCACTAAAAAGAATAGCTGCATTTAATTACATTATCTAGAATACACTAATACATGTTTAAGCTAATTTCTAATTGCATTTGACTAAATTATTTTTTTTGCATGCACACACTAGATTACTTTTTCAAACTTCTGATAAAAAGTGTGTTATTATTATTATTATTCATCTCAAACCTCTGCTACTTTTTCATCTTCACTGTCTTTTTACAGCCACTGTTTTACTATGAAAATTCAGTCTGATTGGTAGTGCATTGCCAATTACCTGATATGACAGAATGGGGTTCTAGGCATACAGTGTTAACCATCTCACAGCAAATGCCCTTTCTGCTGAAGCAGTCTGAAGTGGCATTTGTATATAATGTCAATAGCTCCTTTTTGTGGAGTCAAAGTCCCTCACACCCCCATGCAGCCAGGGTCCTCTCAGCCCCTCAGCCTCTCAGCGCTAGGTAATGTTTTGTCAGCACCCCATACCTCCTATGTTCGGGGCTGCACCCCACTAATTATTATAATCAAGTCAGAGGTTTCGGCACCTGCTCACTGAAAAAAGTTTCCTCCATACAGTGCCAAGTTCCATTAATCAAACTGTTAGAAACATGCATATATGTTCATACTGCATCCTTATATGAGTAGCTTACTGCCAAGACAGAAGACTATCTCCAGCCTACAGACAATGTTTATGCGCACGCACACACACACACACACACACACACACACACACACACACACACACACACACACACACACACACACACACACACACTCACTCACTCTCTTTGACTCTTAAGGCAATAGTATTATCCAGTCTTCATTTGCTTTGGCAAGAAAAAAAATTAAAACACAAAGTCTAATATTGCCACTTAAAGGTTACATGCATCAAATGTGATAATCTTTACAGTTTACTATGTATAGGTGTCATAAGTGCAGAGTATGAAAGTTTTTCTTTTTTCACATAGTGGGTGGTGGATACATGGAATTGCCTCCCCTTAAAGATTATAGGTTAACAGTTAAGACAGAATATAAGAATCCAAGAGCAGGATATGAGGCAGTTGTGAGATTCCAATGAGGAAGAGGAAGAAAGTTTAATCTGTAGGTTGTCATGAATCTGCAATGTTTCCTGTTTTCCTAGTTTTCTTACTATCTTGCCGCTGACATCATGATTACATCATTTTCATACAGTAAATTCAGTTTGTGCCCAAATACTAAGTTTCAGGAACAGATTGGCTGATTGACTGATTCACAGTTTGTTTACTGGGGTAGAGGACTAATCTGTATGACTTAGTTCAAGGGTAAGACAAAGCAGAAAAACCTTGAAATAAGAAACTGAGGTAATAAGTGCATATAAAACAAGAGTTGTTACAAACTGCAGAATAAACACCAACATATGAACAGTAAAATGAGGAGCAATATAAACAGAGAAAACATAGCAGCTATGGGTGCGTGCAACTGTGCCAATAGTATGGAGCCCCTCAATTCCTTGTAGCACATCCTGCTGTTTGTGTACATGTGTAACAGTGTGCAGACAGTGACATGGCAGGACTGGTCCTTAACCTTTGTACTGCCTATACACTGGCTGGAGGCACTCCATCCTATCCAATCTGTTCACTATGCTCTGGGTGGATGAACCTTCCACAAGACTGCAAGCTCTCCTGCCTGTTTCCTGTGATCTGGCTGGAGGCACTCATTCACAGGACTGCAATCTGTCTTGCCGATTCCCTGGCTCTTTCAATTTGTTCATCAATACCTGCCTGTCAGAGCTCTGTCACAGCCAGTGCAGTGTTAGCACAGGCAACTGAGCAGTAGTGTCCATGATGACCATATCCCTTTAAGCAGTGACTGAAATACTGGGGTCCATTGCCATGTGTCCTGACTGCTATTTGCTGTAACAAAGTCTCCTGCAAAGTGCAAAGTGCCAGCTGCATTTTTTGTCTTGCTAAAATGGGGTCTGCAGCACAGCTTTGTGCCAATGTAGTGATTTAGCATGATTTCTGAACCATATTAATATTGCAATGTGTTGTTACTACTATTCTGCACAATGGGGCATTGTCTGGCTCACGCATGGACACTGAAGTCACATATGGTATGTGCTGATGTAGATCTCAGTAATAAAAATAAAGATTTGCAGCACACTAATAACTATAGTCATCACTTTTTCCATATGCCTTTTGTGGCCAGGTGTAGGCATGGAGGTCACACATGATGTGCATGCCTGTGGAGCATGGCCATATTGCTGTCACCCTTCCTTGGTGCTACTGACCACATATATCATGCTAACATAGACAGGCATGATGCTGCTATGCTTCCCATAGATGCACATTATTTATTTATTTATTTATCGACATTTGTTTACCGGGAAAGTCCACTGGGCCAAGGAAGCCCATTTTCAGTGGTGGCCTGGGGAGAAAAGCTCCAGAAAGTGATAAATAATGCACAAAAATCATTTACAGAAATTACGAAACAAAAAATTGTTTACAGACATTATAAAAAGTTAAAAGAGAAAAAAATGAATACACAAAAATTATTTGCAGATATTACATCAAAAAGTTACAAAATTTCAAAGTATATTCATTAAAATTAACCTAGAATGAACTAGGCCTGCTACAAGCTTTCTGACAAGAAGGCTGACCATCATCTTGGTCACAGATACAACAATAGAAAGATACAAAGTAGAAGAACAATGTTCGGATGAGGCAGTAGTATGCAGCAAGGGGGGTACAGGAAAATGAGGCCAAAAATAAAATAGCCAGGGTGAGAGTATGAATGAACTAGCAGAATCTGGTTTGAAGGCAGAGGCAGTTACTAAATAAAATAATAAGGGAAGAAGGGAAGGGAGAATTGAATAAGGAGAGAGAGGGAACAGGGGTAGGATTGAAAGGGAAGGCTGTACAGAGGAGAAATGAAGAAAAAAGAGAAAGGGGGGATGGGAGGAAAGGAGAAGGGTAGTAGAGCTAAGAGGTGATGTAAGTAGGGTAATGTAATTAAAAGTTCTACTGATAAAACAGAAGGTATATTGGAGAAAGGTGAGGGCAGACAAGTTTGGGGGTATAATGATTGATTTAGGTAATGCTTGAGAGAGAGAGAGGAGGAACAATTACACACCCACTTGGAAAGAAGATGATTGTGTAGTGCATTTTTAAAAATGGAAGAGGTTTCTTGTAAGTGGATAGAAGGGGGTAGATTGTTCCAGAGTGTAGCTATACTCCAAGAGTATAATAGTTAACCTGCAGGTAGCTTGGATTTGTTCTCCTTCTCATGTGTGGCCATGCACCGCGGCTCTCATTGTCATTCCTGGACATAACATGGTTACTGGACATGGCCTCAGCAGGATATGACTCTGTTAGGGTACCGTCTTGGCGCAGTAGGGAACCCAAAATCTTTTTACACTTACTACACATGTAGCAAAAGGAGTGAACCCTGGGGAACTTTGAACATCTCTTGTACAAAGCGGATGCCTGACAGCGCTTGCCAGGACAGTGACTGATGTCACTGGCATCATCATCTCTAATGAGCACTGCCATCATAAATACAGTGACCCACAGAGGTACTACCCAGAACTTATAAGCCAATGAGAGGCAGTGCTTGTGGAGAGAGGGCGCCCATACTGTAGTATAAATTATTTTTTGCTGAGTCAGTGTAGAGTGGGCATGAACTTCACAGCCACACATACCTTCTGCTATCATGGGTATCATTCAGTGTTTTTGTTTTTATTTTTACAGTGGTACAGGCTAGTAAAAATGTACAGAGAACTTGATTATCTGCCAGGGGAGGCAGGTCATTCTGTCCATTTGGAGGGTATGTAGGCTGTATTGCTGCTATTACTATATAACTCATAACCTGTTTACCACTGCACTGTGCATTTTTTGTTTGAGTTTTAGTATTTAACTGTGATTGTTTTTCCTCATGTTCTACACTTATTTGCATCTGTCATTACTATAAAATTACAGTTAACTCATTTGCCACAAGATTAAGCATTTTCTTTTTTGCGTTTTACTGTAGTTTTGATTTTCACAGTAGTTTAGTTGTTCCTTCATTTTGTAGAGCAGTTTCCTCTCCATTTACTCAGCTCATTCCATACTGTTCCACATATCCCTGTATTTTCCATTACTGTATAATTGTACTTACCCCTTTTAATATAGCACTAAGCAGTCATATTTTTATACATATCAATGAGCAGTTGTATGTGAATATACTTTAACTATTATTTGTTCAGCGATTTTGCAAATTGCTTCATATTCCACTTACTGTGCTGCACTGTTATTCCTGCTGGGTGTCCCATGTGTTATTCTCCATTGCACAATAGTGTGTTCCATTGACCGTGCGTTACATTGATGTGTTGATATTTTGCTTTCCAAGTCCTCTTTTAATAAACTTTTATAACAAGGTTACATACCTCTTTCTATTTTGAGTAAACTTATTAGGAACAGCGTGTTATATCCCAGCTCTTCTGCAGCTATCTTACGTCTGTATAATTCCCCTTGTTGAAGCGACTCCTGCATCTACTTATCTAAGGGCTAAGATCTGATCTGCAACTTTGCTTGAAGTGTGTTTGGCACTGCTGCAACATTTTTTAACAAGGCATGCACTCCCACCTCCCTTTATTAAGAGGATTCTTTCAAGCAAACATTCCTCCCTTTTTCCTTTTTTAAAAAACAACAAAGGCCTACTTTTGTATTATTTTGAAGCAACCTATCTAAAGTGTTGAAAGTTTATTTTTATATGACAGTGAGAATCGCTTACGTACCCTTGCTGTCACTCTTTTCCCATTTTACTGCACACTGCTCGACATTTTATTATACTTATTTTGTTTCTGAAACCTAAGTAGTCATATAGTCTATCACACCCTGATTGTGGTCATATTTTTGTTATACTAATCCTGTTTACCTGGCTGCAACAGAGCTGGTAACTCTTATTGTCCCGGGGCCTTCTCAGCTTGCTCTGACTGATTGAATCATACAAATCCACTCTCCATTTAGCTCTCCAGTTAGTCTAGCTGTTACCTACCTCATTCCTCCAGCTTCATTACAAAGGCTTAATAACCTACTCAGGGACTTAACGTCCTCTGTTTGCGGCATGATAAATGTTATTCTTCTTGGTGACTTTAACCTCGGTCCCCTTTGTCCCTCACAAAACTACATACTTGAACTGTTCAATGTATTTAATCTCACACAACTTGTCTCTGAATCCTGTAAACCCAATCACATCACTTGTTTCTTGATTTAATAATCACAGACAACTCCTCACTTATTTCTCATACCTCTATCCTCCCTCCCAACTTAAGTAATCACTGTCCTATAAGCTTCAACATCCACCTTGATTGGAAAAGTTCCCTCCGCAATTCATTACATTCCACCATAAATCCCAAATAATCATTACAAAACTAAAAACATATCTATCCTCTCCCACATGGGCCCCTATATTCTCCTTCTCAGATTGTAACAATGCCCAGCTATATACACAACTTCTCTGTAATCTTCTAATCTGCAAGACTCATTTTTCCCTATAATCATAAGACAGTACAAGCCCAAAAAAAAAAAAAACAGGCTCACTTACGCCCTATAATCATAAGATGGTACAAGCCCAAGGAAAAAAAAAACAGGCTCACTTACGCCCTATAATCACAAGATGGTACAAGCCCAAGGAAAAAAAAAACAGGCTCACTTACGCCCTATAATCACAAGATGGTACAAGCCCAAGGAAAAAAAAAACAGGCTCACTTACCCTATAATCACAAGATGGTACAAGCCCAAGGAAAAAAAAAACAGGCTCACTTACGCCCTATAATCACAAGACGGTACAAGCCCAAGGAAAAAAAAAACAGGCTCACTTACAAACTCAAAAGTCTCCTACCTCTAAGAGACAAGGCGTGACATTCCTGGAAGTCTGACCCAACACCTTCTGGCAGATAATACTACACCCTCCCCATAAACCTGTCCAAACAAGTAATTAGATGTCATAAGAACCATCATATGAGAACATATTAATCAAACCTTTTTCACTCCCCTAAACAATTCTGGGCAGAGGTCAACATGTTAACAGGTCGTAAAACTCATCTTACTGCTCAGTCTTTCTCCTGTCCCCCCTCATCCTCAGACTTTAGTACTCACTTGTCCACCCTCCCCTTCATCAGCTCACATACTTAACTCCCTCACTCAATCTTGCCCTCACCAACCCATACCGCCTTCTTCTACTTTAGAAAGATCTTAAAAGATATTATACCTTTCCTTGAAAACCTAAAACTAGACTCAGCTGCAGAGACAGACACCCTCTCCTCATGGCCATATTCTGATGTAGTTAGTACATTGTTACTCCTCTGATATATATCTACAAGCTTTGCTTAACTCGAAAGTGTGTGCCTAATATATGGAAAACAGCAAAAAAACATACATTTCCCACAAAAATCCAACCCAAGCTTCCCAGTGATTGCAACCAAATTTCCATCTTCCCTACTGTTGGGAAAATCTTAAAAATACTGGTCTATAATCAACTGTCAATCTACATAAGTCAATACTGCCTTCTCTTTTCAAACAACATGGTTTCTGGTCTGGCTGCAGTACTTCGACTACACTTTGGACCTTCGCTGATCATACCCTTTTAGCTATGGGCAAAGGCCTCCTTACTGGAGCCATATCTACAGACCATATCAGAGCCTTTGGCCTAGTTGATCACCCAATCCTATTTAACCATCTCACTGACATGGGATTAATCCTAATGTTGTTCCCTGGCTCCAAAATTGTCTATGCAACTGACATTTCTCAATAAATTGTAACAGCAACACATCAGCAAGTACTCCCTTACTAAAAGGAGTTCCTAAAGGCTCCATAATAGCCCCTCTTCTTTTTTATAAACAAGCTTACATGCGAACTTCCCCAGCTTTCAATCATACTATACATCAGTGCCACGGTTATCTTCTCCTCCACCCACAAACCCTATTCAGTTCAACATGATCTGCGAAAAGATGTCCTCTTCCTCATTAACTAGCTCAGCAGCAAAAAGCTATTACTTAACTCATCAAAAACTAAAATTATGCTCTTCAGAACCTCTACTAAAAGACAACAGAACCCAAACTCACTTCTTATTCTTGGCCACATTAACAATGCTATTGGGCATGTTAACACCACATACTGAAGAGTCTGGCTTGATCCATAACTTAACTTCCACCATCACATTGAAAGCACCCAGAAAAAGATAAACTGCCTACTCTTCTGGGGCAACAAACTCTCCTTTTTCCTCTCTCATGTCAGAGGGATTCTTATACCTCTTGTAGCATTTGCCTTCAAAAGAAACTCTACTACCATCCAAACAATCTCCATCTTCATCTGCTGCTTCATTACCCTTTCTCCAAACTATAAATACCACTGCCCTATACTAGCCAAAGCCAACTGGCTGCCCGTTCAGTAATGAGCCAATCTACTCCTTGGCTCCCAATTTTTCTGGATCCTGAAAACAAATTCCTGTCTTTCTGCTTCCTCTTGCTTACTTAGCCAGCCTCCATAATATAACCTTACTGATAGCCACTCAAGGTCTCACTTGCAAGCCCCTAAACCTAGACGTCAGTGCTCTGATGACTCCCTTTCCACCCTTGGACCCAATATCTAGATGGGCCTTCCCTGAAATCTTAAAGACCTCAATAACTACTCCTCTTTTCAGGCACAACTTGGAACATCTCCCAGCACAAGCTGCTGGTAAATGCTCTGCTTCAGGTCATATAACCTAGTGTCCCTAATCTCTGACACATACTTCCTATCATTTTCACTGTAGCATCTCTTGTCTAACCCATGGCGGTGCAGCGGTAGCATTGTTGCCTCACAGCAAGAGGTTCTCCCATTCGATTCTCGGCTGGAGCGCCTTCTGTTTGGAGTCTGCATGTCCTCCCCGTGGTTGAGTGGCACTCAAAAGACATGCGTAGAATGGGACTGCCTTCGCTGAAGGTTGGGCATCGAGCTAGCACCTCGGCACCTGTAAAAAATCTACTGCCAATCATTAGCGGACCGGAGTTCCACTGTGGAGACCTCTAACTGGGAAAAGCCGAAAGAAGAACAACATCTCTTGTCTAACCCATAACATGTCTCTACTCCAGCTGATGTAAATATTCTACATAGTGGTTTCTGTTAACTACCATTTTATTATTATAACTATTCTTTTGTTTTAGCATGTTCTTTTCTTGTATAAATTATTTTTATTCTTACTTTTTTCACTTGATATGTGTTCACATTTCGGGCTGAGACTGAAACTGATCCAGGTGGATCAGTGCTTTACCCCATTTGACAAACTGTATCAATAAATAAATAAAAAAAGCAATGTCTTTCAGCTTTTCCCAGTTAAGGGTATCCACAGTAGATCACCAATCTGTAGATTAATCGGCAGTGGTGTTTTTATGTGTTTTTATGGTGTCAAGTTGCCAGCCCGGCATCCAACCTTTACAGCAGGCACACACATGCACACACACACACACCTACCTGCATGCCTTTAAAACTCACTCAACTGCAGGGAGGACATGGAGACTCCACACAGAAGGCGTTCCAGTGAGAATCGAACTGGAGAACCTCTTGCTGTGAGGCGACAACAAATAAATAAATAAACAAATGAATAAATACATAAATAAATAAAACAAACTGCACCATAACACTGAGCCTTGTATTTTTGCCTGTTTTGTTCCCTTTTACATTCTTTTTTAATTACATTGCTTTGTTCTTTTGTTTTTCTTCATTTATTTTATTTTTTTCTCCTGTATAATTGGCCATGGAGACGTCAAGAGGTCAAACATCAGTAGGATGACATGAAGGGGTCACTCATGGCCTCTTTCGGTGTTTCTCTCGTTGGTGAAGTAGTCTTCTCA